>NC_089152.1:1791352-1818852 GCF_009819655.1 Sylvia atricapilla | reverse complement strand
GGTTTCCAGTGGGTTCAGGGGAGCTCAGCACCCAGCTGGATGTGATCCACAGGATGGAGGAGGGAGCACAAAGATCTTGCAGGATAAACGGAGCAGGAGATCAAGTTCGGAGATATTTTATTGGGGGAATAGCTGAGCTGGGTAGTCAATCAAAAGCTGATGATCTTGGAGGTCTTTTCCAACCCAAACGTTTCTGTGGCCTCAGCCAGGACTGACTGAAGCAGCAGAGGATGGTGAGGAGGGACAAAGTGGCTGGAATGGGCAAAGGAAGGTGGGAATGATCTTGGGATCCTGCAGCCACCACTGGAGGGTCTGGCACTGAGACATGGCCTCTGTAGAAAACTTGATGAACTTGTCCAGCATTTGACTCTCCCCTGTTTCCAGCTGGTTCTGTGGCAGCTCAGACCCTGTGCCAGGGAATTCTCTTTGGGTTTCCCTCTCTGTGCCATCCCAGGATGATGGAAAAGCTCAATCTGCTGGTTTGGAGCAAGGGAACTGTTTCAGAGGGATAAATCCCGAGTGAATTCGGGCGGTCTTGGGAAGGAGCACCATTTCCCCCCTCTGCCAGGGGGTTTCATGGCTTCGGTGCCACTTTTCTGCTGAGAGAACTGCCATGGAAATTCCAGCAGGGAAAGGCTCCAGACTTGGGCAACTCACAGAATTCATGGCACAGTTCTGTGCTTCTGTGGATTCATCCCACACTTCTTTAGGCATTTCACTGCATGGGATGCCTGAAGTAGAACTTGGCTCCCTCTGTAGTGGAGGAATGCAGGTGAACACCTCCAGGGATTAATTAAGATCTTAGGGAGTAATTAAGGTCTTAAGCAGTGCCCACTGGAGATGCAAAGAGCTCTCCCTGTGCCGTGGAGGGAGCCTGAGGTGACCGGAGTGAGAGGGTTGTGCAATGTCTGTGAGGGTGGGTTCAGTCTTGGCTCTGAGTTCTGCAGATGGCACCAGGGACCGTAAACTTTTATCCAGCCCCTTCAGGATCCCTCTGGCAAGCGTGAAAACAGGAAGCCTTCCACACGGATGAACTTCCACACAATTTGTTCCCTCTATCTCAGAATGTCCCTTAGTGCTCGCGGTATCGTTTTGGATGGAAAGCTCTCCTTGACATTTAGTTATTATCAGAATTAGTCATTAGCACTGTCGTCATCACAAGGAGTTTGGCCACTGATGGGCCAGGCCTCGGAGCCAGAGGTAGGTCAGCACTTCCCATGTTTTTGTAGGGTGCTGGATGTGTCTGGGACTCAGCCTGTGAAAAATTATCGTGTGGAAACAGCTTTGCCTGAGGGAATTCCTCAATCCCCACGCTTCTTTCAGGGAACTTGATGACATTATGGGAGTGTCCAAGAGCCCATCTTGACTGAAGGATGAGGGATGCTGGATCCAGGAGCCATCTTTATGCTTGCTGAGCTGTTGGAGCGGGAATTTGTTGCCCAGATTTGTTGCCCCATCTTGGTTTGGCAAACACGAAATCCAGCGAGAACATTCACCTTCAAAGGAAATCCGAGAAAACTGCGTCATTTCCCAGATATTCCCCATTTCCACGAGTGATTTCTCACCCACACATGATTTCTCCTGACGAATTCAGGGTGTTCCCATATGGATAACACACACAGAGGAGCAGCTCAGCCCACAGCTGTGCACATCTGGCTGGCACAGCAGTGCCCTGCGCTGCTGGCTCTGCTGTGGAGCATCTTTCCCTGCTCTTGCTGAGCCCCAAAGCTCTGCCCCAACAACCAGAGCCCTTTCCAGAGGCAGCAGCTCCTCTGGGCTGGGCAGGGACGTGCCCCATTGCCCGGGCAAGGCTCCAGCAGGTCCCTTTGGGAATCTGGTGCTCCCCCCGTGATCCCTTTCCGCAGCCTCGGGCTCTGACTTTTCCCGACGGAGATATCAGAGATGGGCTGGATTATCTACGGGCTGTTTCCAGACTGCTGTTTGTTTGGAGAAATCATACTGGAGATAAGATGGTAAAATACAGATAATTAAGTTTCCTTGATACGAGCGTAATTGTGAATTGAGATTTAAATAGGCTGCTTTGAATCGTGCCTCTCCCGGGATTTGCTTTGGGTCTCTGCTGAAGGAGACGAGGAGGAGAGTCCTGCATTGTTGACATTTGCTCTATAAAAACATTTCCAGCTCTTCTTAGGGCTTTTTTTTTTTTTTTTTTTTTAAGAGAAAGAAACCAGTTCAACCACTTCCCCACGAACATGAAGTTCTTTAGACAGCCCCAGAACAGGCTCCCTGGGCTGGCTACAATTCATTCCTTTTGCCTTGCCCTCATTAACACCTCTTGGCCTCACACCGGGGAAATTTGGGAAGTTTCATCTCGAGCAGAGGGCAAATTGAACCGTGAGGAGACCCTCCTTAACAATGTGCAAAGCCCCTTACACAGGGACCTAAAAGAAAAAAAAAAAAAAAAACCAGAAAAGCTTTCCAAGCCTGTCAATTATGGCAGCCGTGAAAATGTCATAAACTTTTTCAACAGCCCCCGATTGATGTGGGATTGTGTTTGCCCCAGCAATAAACGCTCTGTCACGACAGCCCCTGGGTGCCGTGGTCTGGGCTGAGGTGGGATGTGGGGTTTCTGTGAGCTCAGGGAGGTGCTGGCAGTTCAGGACCTGCTCCTTTCCTGTCCAAACCGTGTCCTAAGCCCCAGACACAGTCTGGGGGAAATGAATAAGCAGCTTGAAAAGAGAGTTCAAAGCCGAGAAGTCTGGGTGATCAACCAGTAGCAATTATCCCCAATCTGCCGGAAACCGAGCTGTCTCGGGCTAATTTGAGCTTTCTGCAGATATTAGACTGCTGGTTTGAATCATATTCCTGAAACTGGGTAAGAGGCAGATGAATCATGGAATGGTTGGGGTTGGAAGGGACCTTAGAGCTCATCTCATTCCAGGGGCACCTTCCACTATCCCTGTTGTCTTAACTTCAACTTAGCATCAACCAAAAAAGCCACTTAAGCATCTCTTTGGGAGAAACGAGGCATTTTCTCCATTTCATGTTAGAAAAAAAAAATCCACGAATGTCAAAAAGGGGAGCTGTGGCACGGTGTGGTGTCCCCGTTGTTTGATGCTGAGTGTCTAAATTCCAAGCCCTGGCCTAGTGGAATGCTGAAAAGGGAACAAATCCCATTTGCAGAGGTAAATCAGTGTGCTGAGCTTGGTGCTTGGCCTGACCTTCATCCCCAAGAGCCGGCACCAGGGCACAGACTTTGCCATGCTTCCAGCCTTGGTGGCAGCTCATGGATCACGTCAGCAGAGCTCTGGGGCTGTCCTCAGGACACACCAGGGCCGCTGCTGACGCCCAGAAAATAATCTTTTAGCCACTTGGAAGGTCAGGGGAATTTTTTCCTAGGAAAGACGTGGGGCGTTTTCCACGCTCTGCTTTCCGCCTCCGTTCCGGGCTGATTAGGGAGAGATTCCTTGGAGAAGAGGCTTATCCACTGGGGGTTGTTGTTGAGGCAGAAGAGGTTTTTTCATTGTCATTAAACCCCTCTGTGTATGTGTGTGTGTGTGTGTGAGAGGGTGAAATCCCGAGTGAGGCCGTGGAGCTTTGAAATCCGAGTGGGCTCCTCGGGGCGATGTTTGTGCTGCAGAGAAATTTGTGTGTGTGTGTAAGAGCCTCTACTTCTGTTTCAGCAACATGGCAAGGATGGAATAATACCCTGTGACAGCCTCTGTCCTGCTCACGGACACCTTCAGGGCTGTTTGTTCAGGAGAGGCTCCTGCCTGAGCCACACGGAGCAAACCTGTCCCAGGAGGATGGGGAATCCATCCCCAAAAAAGCAGCTTCAGCACTGAATTCACACATCAAACCCCTTTTTTTTGGGCATTGCCCTTCCAGAGCCTTAAGTTAGTGAAAGCTTTGGATCCTTTCCTGCTCATTTCTCTCCAAAAAGTGTCATCATGTCCCCACTCAAACACAGCACACCTCAGCCTCAGGGACGTTCGGGGCTCTTGGGGCAGGAATGTTGTTGGAATTCCCAGCACCTGCTTCCTTCCCTGAAATATCCCCATGGGAAAAGAGAATCTCCTTGATACAAATGACCCATTATCTCCAGCAGAGCTTTATAGTGCTATAAAGCAATTTCTGCCCTCTCAGAAGTGACGCGTCAGTTGTGAAATGGAAGTTCTGTAATGGTGTAAGAGAGACCTGAAAACACAGGAACAACCATCCTGACGCCACCAACAATTTTGCTAATGGTCAGTTGTGCAAGCAGGAGAGAGGCAAAATTGCATCTGACTCCAAATCCGAGCCATCTCCAAATCTCTGCCTCCCCCACCTCCTTGAAAGAGCATCGTTAAGTGGGTGTTTAAATAGATTTAATTGGAATTATTTGAACTTGCTGGGAAAAAAAATCGCCCCTGCGAGAGCTCCAGATCCCAGTGGAATTGTATCCTAATGAGATGAAAAGAGCAGAAATTCCATGAATGCCAGTAAAGGTTTGGGAAGTCTCTGATATGGGGAAGGGATTTGGGTACACTGTAAAAACCTGAGATGGGCGGACAGCTCGAAATCCTTTCCCATTTGGGATGGATGAGCCGTGGAAGTCAGCTCCCACCCAGCAGTGACTCCTCTTCCACTTACAGTAATGGAGCTGAGCGCTTCCAAAGTGTCCTGCGCTATTGATTGGAGATTTTAATGAGCTTTAAATGACCGAAGGGATTTATGGCTCAGGTGGAGGAATTGTTCCCAGGCCTGGGGCTCAGGAGCTGCTCCCGAAGCCACACAGGCAGGACTCAGGGGCCTCTGGCTGCCAAGTGCCCGAGTGCCCTTGCCTTGCCCTACTTATCTGAAGAGGCTGTCAGCATGTTCTATAACCAGTGGAAACCACTTTAGAGCTGGAGCCAGACACCGAGGTGCCGGGGTCCACATTTCATTTCTGTGCCTGGGAAAGTTGGGAAGCAGATATGGCCAGAGCCTTCTCCCAGCAGCATTTTTCTGCCTATCTCCTTCTCAGCCCTGAGCTGGCAGCTCTGGAGATTGACACAGGCCCTGTTATTTGTAGATATTAAGTTGTTTTTTTTTTTTCCTAGGGAAGAGAAAACTGTGACAGTCAGAAATGGCTGCAGAAGATGGAGCTGTAGCAGGTTTTTTTGTGCAATCTGAGAATTTTAATTGTATGTTTGCAGAGAATTTCAGCTCCGCTGTGGGAAGCGTGTTCCAGCACACTCTAAACCCCAAAATCCAGCTGAACTTCTGCTTGAAATTCATCCCATTAGCAGCTGTTTGGGTGTAATGACATCCAGGAAGCATATTGGAAAAGTTCTTCCAAGCTGGTTCCTTGTGGACTGTGTAATTAAACGGGTTGTTCATTAAGAAGTGGTGCTAACGAAGCTTGGTTTTGTTGGGATTTGCAGTCTCTGGCCCTATAATAATCCCATCTGGGTGGTTTCCCAGGGCTTGCCCATCACAGTCCCTGCTGCTCCCATGGGACAGGCAGTGGGAGGTGCTGCTCACTGCCCCAGTCACCTTTTTGGGGGACAAATCCCTGTCTGGTCCCACCACAGGGCAGCTGCCGTGAAATTTGGGGTCTCAGAGTCTCTGTTCCTCTCAGTGTTGGAAATTTGGTGAGGAGGAGGGACCCAGCTGCAAATGGCCCAGCTGGGTGATGGTTTCTCTGGCAGGAGAGGTGAAACCTGGTTCCCTAGAGATATTCCCAGTTATTCCTGGGCTGTCTGGGAGCAGCTTCTCCTCCCTCTGTGCTGATCTGAGAGCTCTTGGCTGGGATGAGTGGGATTCAGAGGCACAGGGTAACAGGAGCCCACCAGGAATGTTGTGTGAGCAAAGGATCCTACACAGATACAGAGATCTCACCTAAAGATGGAAAAACAGAGCTTTGAGTCCTGAATGCTCTGTAATTCCAGACGTTTGGACTTCCTTTGTGAGGCAAAAGCGATATTATTTTAAAGGAAGGAAAATGTTTTCCTAGGGACAGGTTATGCTCCTTAAAAAACACTTCAGATATTATTACTTTACACAGATTCTTGGTGGGGAATAAACAGAGTTTAAAGACAGCCAGAGCTGTTAAAATTTATGGTATCAAAATATATTCTGTCAAAATATTTATACCATAAACTAGGATCATTAACTGTCCCCTCGTCCTGCTCCTGGGAAAGGAGGGAGAGGAATCTGAGATGGCTGATGTGTAAATTCCTTCATTTATCGCTGCTTTATTGCCTGGCAGAGCAACAACAAGTGGCTTCAGAGTTTGAATGGATATGGATCTGAAGGAATTCCTGCTGCTGAACAGTGCTTCTGTGGGCTAAAGGGGTGTTCTCCAAGTGACATATTTCCAGAGGCACCTACACACATACCTCACATCCCAGCCCACATGCCAGCGCATGTTATTAGCCTGCAATTATTCTCCAGGCATTGAGCAAGCAGATTCTGCTCCCATCGAGTTGTGTGGCAGCAGGAAGGGACTTTTTGAGGCTTTTGCCTGTGGAAATAGAGGCTGGCATGTGGATGTGCTGAGCCCCTGATGTTCTGATCTCCTTGCTTCTGCTTTTCCTTGGAGGAAAAGCTGAGCAAAACCCAGGGAGAGATCCTAGAGACCAGCGCATCTGTGAAATCTCCTCTCCACTTTTTCATCCTGCAGCATTGAATCAGAAGGCCCCAGGGGTGTGTTCTTTATTTTGGAAGCCCCCGCTGGGTGATGCTGATCTGTCAAACATAGATGGAGGTGCTCTGATGGAAGGACAGAGCTCTGCACCTTCCACTGCCCTTTTCTCATGGGATGCACCAGATCTGCAACAGAGGGACCACTGACCTCCAATTCCCACTGCCACCACCAGCAATGAATTTTTTTGCCCCCAGAAAAAAAAAAAAAAAAACCCAAACAGTACCTCAGTCTTTCGTAAAAATTAATTGTCCTACTTCCTGGAATTATCACTTTCTATCTTAACACTTATCTATTAATTGCTTTTAAAAAAGCAGCAGATGGACAGGAACGCATTACACACATGATTTAAGGCCCAGGGTTACAGTGTCACCTTCTTTTATTATTTCACAGGAGCTGGGGTCTAACGCAGTGATTGTTAATATTTGCATTGGTTCGCCTGCGAGCGCCTGGAAGAAAAAAAAAAAAAAGCATCTCTTGAGTTTATTTTCCTTGGCAGAGGCAGTATGTGCATACAATGCATCTTTAGTTTGTGTAAGCAGTGGAAAAGCAGCCTGGAAAGGGTGATGCTGAAGGGCTGCCCAGGGGGAGAGCCCCCAGCAGGGTGTAGCTCTGGACCCCATTTCCAAAGGAGGTGCTGGAGCAGGTCCCTGTGCTGTGTTCCCAAACCTCTGCCAACCCCAACTCACCAGATTCCATTAAAACTCCAGCAAATTAATATTCTTTTAAGTTATAACAAGGGAGTTCTCTTCTCTGCCTTCTACCTTTGGCATTATTTGGGTTCCTGGGGTTGTTTTTGTTTTTTGGGGGTTTTTGGGGGGTTTTTTTGGGTTTTTTTGGTTTGGTTTTGTTTTTGGTTTTGGTGGTTTTTTTGGGGTTTTTTTTTTTTTTTTTCTTTTCTCTGGAACCTTCAAGGCCAGAAAATAACTCCTGAAAAAAAAGAGGAAAGTCGAGATTCTGGTACATTCACAGGTCTCCCAGGACCGGGGCCTTACAGAGGCCATCAGCTCTGAGGATATGTTTGTAAGAGTTGGCAGTGACCAGGTTTTCGTGTCCAAGTGTTTGTGCAAGTGAAAGCCCAGATTTTTATTCGTCTGAAAATTACGCAGTGTGATAAGGAAACCAAGTGCATGAAAAATATGGCCAAGCAAAAGCAGCCTGCAGCTTCAGAGGTGGGCTGAAAGCATGTGAAAATGTGTTCCATTAAGTGAGTGAAATGATGGGTTTCATGTAATGCAGGGGGATTTTTATCCCTTTCTCTTTTTTGGGGGGACATAAACACGTGAGGAGACACGAGGGGTGTGCAGTGAGTGCAAGGGAGGGACCTGTCAATAAATAGAACTTCTCTAAATATCTCAGAGCAGGGCAAGCTTGTCCATGTTATTAAATGAAAGAAGAAGAAAAAAAAAATCTGCTGTTTCTGTATGAAATCCTTTAGACTTTAAGGGATTATTCAGGGCTGCAACCTGCAGCCACCACGCTCCTGCGGGTCAGAGCAAGGTGACAGCAGCAACTGTGCCACCAGAAAACGCCATCACTGGAGTGATTAAGCCCAGGAATACTGGGAGAGGGGCTTTTTGTCAAAGCACAGAGGTGGACGGATTGTTGAGGAGAGAGAACTCCTAAACAGAGCTGATGGAAAATGCTCCCCGGGCTCCGGGCCAAGGGCAGTGGGCCTGGCTCCTCGCTATCTGTTTGAACATTTGCACCAGTCCTGGGGGATAAATGAAGCCACTGAGGTTTGATAGCGTGCTGCAAACATTTTGTTCCTATTTTGCAACGTGTCAGCCTTTAAAGACACCAGTGTGGAGTGCAGGGCAGTGGAAATACATCCCCACAACACCAGAGCCCTGCGTCCCAAACGGCAGCGCCCGTGACCCCGGGGCCATGGGAAGGAGCCTGCAGCTCATCTGGAGATGTCTGCAAGGGGCTCCTGATGCTCCACAGCACAGGAGACTCGGGAGCCATCAGGCAGAGGAACTGGGAGCCACCAGGGATGAGTTGTTCCCTTGGGTGGCAGCATCTGTGCCATGAGCAGTCCCTGGTGTGAGCCTGGGCAGGGGACATGAGGAGCCTCTGCCTCTCCTCTTTGTCCCCTGATCCAGCCTCAGGCATCTCTTCTGCACTGGGGCAGCTCTGCTGGCTCCTTCGCCGTGAGAATGAGCCTGGCACAGGCTTGGGAGGAGCCTGGGAGAGGTAGTTGAGGATGGGGGCTCACTGGTAGCCTCAGTGCTCCTCACAGGGAGAGGAAATCCTGAGGTTCACAGAGACAGGAGCCAAGACAGGCTCCAAAGCCCAAATCAGCAGCTCCCACCAAGCCTGGCCTTGGTCACACAAACCCAGCTGGCAGCTGGCAGCAGTCCCTGCCAGGTCCCAGAGCCCCTTTGCAGAGGTGTGAGGAGCAGGTTTGCCTGGCACGGAGGGAAGGAGCACAGAGGTGTGCTGGGATTTCAGGATTTCACTCTTACTGCTGTACAAAGCCCAACTCTTTTTTTTTTTTTTTTTTTTTCCTCTCAGAAATATATCTAATGCTTTAGGCACCCAGGCTGTGAGTGTCCTGGGGCAGCAGATGTGGCAGGAGTTAGGGATGGTTCCTCTCTGGCACGGGAACAGCAGCGGTGCCAAAGCTGTGCTTGTGAAATCCAAACCCACGTGAGCCCGGTGTCACCTCTGTGAGAGGGAGGTCAGGTTCAGGAAACTGCCAGAGCACAGGGGATTTCAGCCTGAGGATGTCCCAGCCAGCCCTGAGCTGTTCCAGCCCAAGTTTCAACTTGCCCACGTTTCCGAAGCGCTCCCGCTCGCAGCAATTGATCCCAGCCTGCCTGGTTTTCAGCTGAGCCTCTGCCTGCCTTAGAGGAACCATAAAAAATGTCAAACACGTGAAAAACAAGGGGTCTCAGGGAAGCTGTCTCGGGTGACAGGAGCACTGCAGGCAGGAAATAAACTGGGGCTGTGCTGGGGGATGCAGCATCACCTCACCGTGACCGCGGGCACGACAAAACCCTCGGGGACATCCTGCTAAGGAGCCCCCGAAATGTGTGGGCAGGTTCCTCCCAGGGGGGATGGTTTGTAAAAGGCTTCTCCCGCACAGGGATGTTCCTCCCTCTGGGTTTGTGGGATCGTTTCTGGGTTTGTTGGTGTTAAGAGGGGAGCAAATCTCCCTGACAAGATCCGGTTGTGGGCTGAGCTCCCGTTTTTCACATGAAGAGGCTTTGTGGTACCAGGACAGCCCTCTGCAGACTGATACATTTTCTGAAAGGATGTTTGAGCACAGATAAGAGTGTTTCCGAAGCTATTTGTGTCCCAGCCGAAGAACTCTGCAATGGAAGCAAACCTGCATTTTATCTCCCAGTGAGAAATGAGTAAAATTAGTTTTTTGGAGGGACAGGGTGAGGCTGGATGTTTAGTAGCCCAACCTCTAAGTTACACATGGAGATACTGGCCAAACTTTGTCTTTCCCCTGTCCTAAACCACCCCAAAGTGAATCAGTAAAGTTTCAAGCACGATGGAGGTAAGCAGAGGTCACAAAGCAAGGTTTGGACAGCTCAGGGTGGTGCTGGGATGCAGCAGGTGGGAACTAAGTCACTGCAATATAAAAAAAAAAAATCCTCTGGACATTTATCCAGGGTTTTCAGTGGATTAAAACCAGATTTTAATGGAGGGTTTGTCTCCTTTTCCTGTTATTATTTTCCCTTCTCAGCACCAGAGGGATTTATGTGGCAGTGCAGGGCACTGGCAGGGTTCTAGGTCACCCGCAAAAGGTGAGGGGTGCAGGAGACACAAAAGCTTTTATAGAAATGTAGGATGAACCAACTGACCTCCAAAAGAAAACCTTTAGGGAATGTGTGTCCAGATCTCTGGTCAGGGGGATTTGAGCTTCTGATTCCAGCTTGGAGAGCTGAGTCATGTGAAAGCTGCAAATCTGATTCTCCATCAGTGACCAGACTTCCAGGCTTCAGTGGCAGGCAGGGTTTGGCCTGCTCCAGTCATCCCAAATCCATCTGCTTGTCTCAAGTGAAATCTAATTTGGCACTTTTGTGCGATTTGGCCGTCGTTAATTACGCCCTGGATTAATGGCATAATGTAGGCTCTGAGAGCTGCTGAGCTCGAGCCTTCTCAGCCCAGTCAGGGCTTGGCTTGGAGAAATGTTGTGAGATGCCATTCTTGGAGAGGATGTTTCACTGGGCACTTCATTTAGGACAAGTCCTAATGTGCATTTGGCTCGTGATGGTTGCACAGACTATTTAAACACGACCCCAGAGATTGCAGGTTGGCAACGTGTGCCGAGCACAACTATCTCCTCCTGTGAAATGAGACTTAATCACCCACCCAAAAGCAGGGAAACATCGAGTGAGCAGAAACTTAGCCCTCTTGTTATTAACTCCGATTTGTTACTTGAAAAAAATCAGCCTTTTGCTTGATTTTTCTAGTGGGATCTTAGGAAGCAAAGTCCTCCTGCTCCCCTCGGAAAAGCAGGAAAGCGTATTAAGAGCGCTGATAAAAGGTAAACAAACCAGGAGACACAAAGTTTCTTGATATGCTCTAATTGAGCTGGTTTCCTTACTTCTGCTTTGAAAAGGAACAGCCATGAGGCATTCTTGAGAGAGCCAAGTGAACTGCTGTTATCTCAGAAAGGTCTCCTTCATGTCTCGCTCGTGGGGGCTCCAAGTCTGCTCCGGCCATTGCCTGGAAGTCTAAGAAAAGAAGTCTACTGGCCTCTGTGATAAAGCTCCCATTTTTAGGCCTTGGGAAGGATGGGGTTGTTGACAGTTCATTCCTGTGAAAATTCAGTCTCCCCGGGGTTGTAAATGGAAGGAATATATGGCAGCACTAATGCAAAAGGTATGTGATTAGATAGTCCTGGCTGCTATCTGCCCCAGCAGTGCTGCTGATAGGCAGCTCTCTCTCTCGTGGTGCTAAATGGGAGCCATCAGAGTTGCCAGACTGACGCCAGGCCCTTCATCAGCTGCCTCCCAGATAAGGGGGGAGGCTGCAATCTCCACGTAAGGCCACGTTTCCCCAGTGGGTGAACTTGAGCATTCCTGGCTGCGTCTTTCGCAGGCGTCTTGAGGGGCCAGAGCAGGGAGAATTTGCAGTTTTGTGCTGCAAGGAGACCACAAGTTCAGTGTGAGGCAGCCTGTGGCAGCCACACACGGCTCCCAGTGCCTGCCCAGGCTGGAACCTTCTCCTGAAGGATCTAGGCACGGTGGCAGCAGAAGACTTTGGATGGTTCCAGGCTCCTCAAGGTGGGATTCTGCCTGGCCACAGCATTCCCCGTGGGATAACCCACCTCAAACCCGTGCTCGTGGTAGAGATAAAACCAGATGAAAACGACCTGCAGTGAAGGACCCACTCAGGGGTGCTCCAAGAGGGCACCACCAGGGTCTCTGCTGGAGATCAGTGCCCTGGCAGGTCAGCAGCCTCAGGCAGTGGTGGGCTGAGCCCCCCAAGGCCTCTCCAAGGCACAGTGGAGCAATGATGGAGCTCCAGAATGGACATGGTGGAGCTCCAGCTGCTCCAGTTTGAGCTCTGAGCTCTGTGGTGGGAGCGGAGCGAGTCCTTGCTGGCCTGTAGTGCTGACAGAGTTTGGTCCACAAACCTCCTGCACAGACCCAAAGAGATGCCCTTCCATGGGCCTCCCACCTACTCAGCATCCAAACCTCTGGAGGGACAAGCCAGCAAAACCAGCTGCCTCAGCCTGTGAGGCCACCACTGGGTCTGCTGCTGCTGGAATGGTCACAGCCTGTCCCTGCCCTGTACCTGGGGCAGGTGGGAGATGCTCCTGGTGCTGCAGCTGGCTCTGCAGACTTCCAGGGATCTAGGTAGGCTCAGCAGAGATTTTTCCAGCACTGGCTTCCCTGCCTGCTGCAGCTGGAGTGAATGATCCTTCTAAAGCCTTGTAGCACTTGGCAGTGGGTGATGACCTTCACAAAACCCATAAACCCCCCCAGTGGAATGCACTGCAGCCAGGATCTCAGGGACACCGTTCCAGTTAGTCCAGAACACGGTTCAAAGGCACCCCTAATTTATAGGATCAAATGCCAGCTGTTTCTAGGAACGTGCTGGAAGCACTCCGTAGACCTGAAGGCTCCACAGACAATTGCATTTCCTCCTTAAGCCTTATCTTTTTCCACACCCTAGAAAAACCTTAGAGCTTATTCATTCATTAAAACAGAGGGGAACTTTCCTCTAATCTTTTCTGGGTGACTCACAGGCTGTCAGGGCTGCCATCAGAGGCGTGACCAGACCGTGGGGATGTTGACCTGAGTTTCCTCTGGGCTTTTTCAGCTTGGGTTCAGCATTTGCTGCAAATGTCACCCCGATTTTTCCTTTCTGCTGGAAGATCAGTTCAAGCAGCGTTCCCGTGGCAGAGTGGATTCCCACGTGTGTGCCAAGCAGTGGGTGACACCACAGTGGCAGTTCTTTGGGTCTGAGGGAACCATGTGCATCCTCCTGTTGGTCCCAACGGTGTCTCGACCCCACACGTGTGACACAGGCAGGCTGCAGAGCACAGCTCCCTCCCAGCCATGTGTGGGCTCCTGTTAGTCATTGTTTGCAAGGATTTGAGTGATGGCCAGCACTGATAGAAATGTCTACACAGCCCTGGAGATTCATAACTGTCGGCACAGAGGAGCCTCCTACAGAAAATCCTTAGCCTTAAATCCCTAAATCCAGGTGCCAGGCCTTTCTTGGCAGCTGGGGCAGGGATGCCAGCAGTCTCCTGTCTGGCAGCTGGGAGGTAGGACAAGACACAGAGTCAGACTTTGCACCGAGTAGGTGTGAAATTCAGTTTAACTGAACTGATCTTCCAACAGGGAGAAAAAAAACAATCAGGGTGACATTCGCAGCAAATGCTGCACTCAGTAAATGACATCCCTGGGTTCATTGCAGTGCATTTAATTGAGGATTGTTTTATTTCTCTCTTTCTTTGGGCTTCCTCTGTCTCTTTTTAAAGCTGTCTTGGTTTTCATGTCTTTTCCATGGAGTAACTACATCAAATCCAGCAGTGAGGTGGCCGTCAGGTTTCACATTAAGTTTGTTTCTGATTTCTTTGAGCTGCTGTTTTAACAGTGTGTGTGAAGCTGGAGGTGTTCAAGTGGATTCTTGAGTGGGTACAACTCAGGTGCAATGCATTATTTAATATAAAAAGGAAAATAAGATGATTTTGGGGATCTGATGGGTGGTACTACCTCTGACATCCCACACATGGCTGGGTCTGGGCATCACCTCCTCCAGCCGAAGAGCCAAAAGAGAAAGGAAAAGAGATACAAATGCATATTTTTTTTTTGCAGGCCTGCTGAGAGCTGCATTTCTGCGTGTGCTAAAGCAGGCTTTAGAAGCAAGTTTAGAATTTCAGCCTTCATTTTGAAGGATGACCAACCACCAACCACCTCTACGAGGGACATCGTGTCTGCTGCTGCTGCTGCAGGGAGTGTGGGCCCTTCGTTTCTGGGAGCCAGTTTGAAAGCCAAGTTTAAACATGCAGACCACTGTTTATTTCAGTGAATCATGCATGCTTAGGACCTGATCCTGCGAGCTCCAGAACATCTCCTGGGAGATCTCGAGAGCTCTCCTTGATACTGCAATTATCCCTTTTCAACTGGAGCACTAAGGCAGCAACTGTGTTGCTTGGAGAATTGCTGGGGAGGGCTCCGTGGTTTGGGTTCTGCTGATGAAAAAACCCATTAGGGGCAAGCTCACCCCTTTAATTGGCCCAGTAGCATCTTGGACAAACAAGTGGTTACATGAACAACAGGAGCAGTTGGACACACAGCCGTGGGTTGTTCCTGCTTGTTTGTTCAGTGTTTCTATCCCGGGTCAGTTTAAGGAGCTGACTTGAAGACCATCACCTTTTCCACCAGCAGAACCCGCCCACGTAGGGGATGATCTTGGCCACATTTTGTCCCATCACACTGTCCATTTTCTGCCTGGTGTGAAGCTCAGGGCTGCCAGCAGGAGGACAGTCAAGGATTTCTACGAGGTGTGAATCCATATTTACTCCAAATCATCACCTCTCCCTTTGTATTCAGACAGAGCAGATCTTGGTCTTGAGCACTGGGCAAGATTGGACAAACCCAGCAGAATCAGCTAAACCCTCCCATGTGATGGAATGAAGCTGTGACTGTCCCATCCCTGGGAATGTCCAAGGCCAGGTTGGACAGGGCTTGGAGCAATCTGGGATGGTAGAAGATGTATGTCCCTGCTCATGGGGACAAGATGAGCTTTAAGATCCTTTCCAACCCAAACTCTTGCAGGATTCAGTGATTCTGAGAGCACAGCCCTGTTCACATGGCTTTATCTCTTTCCTTTACTGCACCTCCTGTTTGCTGCTTGGCAACTGGAATAATATTATTGCACGCACACACACATTAACTGAGCTCTTACCTGCAGTTAGGGTTTATTTCTCATTCCAGGTGAGCAGATCCAAGCCCTGCCATTTTGAAGGCTGCTCTCATTGCAGCACAGAGCAGCTGCCAAAAAGGAGGCAGCTTACAGCACCGAGGGAATGAGTCACGTTCTTACACACTCGACAGGATTAGACATTTCACTCCTTAATGCTTAAATGGAAGGTCATTAAAACAACCCTGTGGTTTGGGGAGGATAGCAGTTCCCTACGTTGCTTATTTTGGTGGCAAGTGAAAAGCTTGGTTTGAATCTAAATTGGTTCTCAGTGTCGTGGCAGAGCGGAGCAGCACGGACAGGCTCCTCCAAATTCGTGCCTCTGTTCTGGCTTTGTTGTGTCCAGCCCTGTCCCAGCAAAGTGGGAACTGTCCTGGTTTATAGCAGGGTCCTGCTGGCAGGCACAGAGAGCCCCTGCTCCAGGAGCACAGCGTTAAGGGATCAGACAAAACAGGGGATATGGGAAAATCTGGGGAGACGTCAAGGCTGGGGGGACACTGGTGTGTTTTACCTGGGGTTAGTGGTCACCTCCCTTTCCAGAGAGAGGAGCTAAAAAGCCACTGTTACCTCCCCAAACCTCTCAAGGCAGGATCTTTTTTTTTTTATGGTAATAATAAAAATAGCTTGCCCCACGAGAGGCAGAAATACTGAAGCTCTGGTTTCCTCCCTATTTTTACCTTGTGATGGGATTTCTGGGTGACAACAAAAACGCAGCTCCCAGTTCCAGCATTTTCTGACGCAGTATTTCCACCCTGCCAGTAAACTCTTTGGTGTCACATCTTCTGGGCTGGTCCTTCCCCAGCAGGGATGTTCAGAGGCTGCTCTCCTCCCAGCTGGAATGTTCCTGGAGCCCTTCACCTGTGGCACAGCTAAATTAGATGGTGACTGACCCACGATTTTAAAAGTCCCTGCCGTGGTTGGGGAGTGTGTGCACGTGGTCACATCCCCTGAGAGCAGCTACACAAGCTTAGAAGACCAGGTGAAACCACCAGAAGTGTGTCCTGGACAAGGCCATGCTGGGTGTGATGTCCTGGTTTCCCAGACTGAGCCCAGGAGGAGGTTGGACAGCAGCACTGGTGCAGCTGACCCGGCATGGAAAGCCTTGGGAAGTGTCTGGAAGCAGCAGCACTTCGGGCTGGGCTCACCCAGGGTACAAAATATCTGCAGCAGGTTGAGGTAAAGCACCATGAAAATCGTTTTCACAGGCAGACATCCCCGTGGAGCTGAGATCTGCCAGGCTGTGTCTCCATCACGGCTGCTGGAGCCCTGAGCAATCCCCAAACCCAAACGCCTTTTGCCTTCTAATGGAGTGGTTGGAGCTGAGGGCTGGATGATGAAACGTGTTTCTCTTTAATCTGCCTGGATTAGGAATGTTTCATTGCTCACTGGGAAGAACCTGCAGCAGGATAAGTGATGTTAACAGCAGCTAATCAGATGGTGCCAAAGCAAGTCCCTGCACATCAGGCTCATCCACAGGGAGAGAGGGGAACACGCTCCAGTCTGGCAGGGGAGCACATGAACAAGGTGTTCTGAGGGCCAGGAGCAAGGACAGGTGACCACGGGGGGCACAGACTTCACCTGTGATTCCATCCCCAATGGCTGCTTGAATTGGACCCTGGACTCCCAAATAATGGAGCTGCTTTTCTTTATAAAACCTAAAGTTTATGTTCCGCAGAACTCAGTGGTGCCAGCAGAGAAAACCTTGATCCCAAAGCACTGTCTCCTCCTCCTGCTGAGCTCCCTGACTTCAGCTCTGTGCCTTAACCACTCCTTGTCCCTTTTGTAGGGACATTAATTCCTGAACCAAAACCAAGCTGGTGAGGACCCTCAGCTTAGAGAAAGCCTCTGCTGTGCCCACAGAGCTCCTTCAGCCCAGGGCCAGCACGGACGTGGTGATGCGGTGGATAATCACAGGGATGAAAAGGCTCTGTGCAATTGTAGATTTTATTTTTTTCCCCCTCTAAGGCCAGCGTTTGGCTTGGGCTCCCCAAAGCAGTTAAGTTTATTAATAGTCTGTTTCTGGAGCCGAAGTGACTCCGTAGAAGGGAGTTATTCCATGCAAAACAAAACAGGAAAAGAAAACAATGTCCAGCTCCTCGGTGCTGGAGGGGTGCTCAGAGAGCTGCATTGTTCCACCTTCTCACATGAAGCACAGCAGACCCAGGACAGAGCAGCCCTGGCAGGAGGAGGGTGGTGAGGTCAAGCCCAGGGACAGAAGAGAGCACTTGGGGACGAAATGTGACTGACTGCTGAAAATGAGTCTGTTCCTGGCCAAGCCACTGGGTTAAGCATTCAGAGGGAATCCAAGGGGGAACTTCCCAGGCAGCAGCAGAGTCTGTTATGGATGGGACCCCAGTGCTCATTCCCTCAGAGGGATCCCTGAATTCCCGTCGGTGCTGGGCACTGAGACCTGCCCCAGCACTGCAGGGGAACGTTTCCCTGTCTCTTAAACAGGAGGTTTGGTGAGGCTCCTCATTTTGGACCCAGTGCACTCCTTTCCCACCCCTCTGCTGCTGGTTTGATCAGCTCTGCTGGTTCCTCACCTCGCCCAGGGCTCAGCTGCTCCAGACACGGGGAGAAGGTGGAGCAGGAGCACAGGAGGGACAGAAGATGCAGGGGAAAACAACACCCAGGAACAGGCAGGAGCAGGCTCTTCTTCCAGGGACTGTGAAGATTAAAGGAGACCTCTCAGCTCAGGAGGGCCTGGGAGGATGAAATCATAAAATAATTTAGGTTGGAAAAGACCTTTACAGTCACATAATCCCAGAATGGTTTGGGTTGGAAGGGACCTTAAAACTCATCCCATTCCACTCCTGCCCAGGGCAGGGACACCTCCCGCTATCCAAGGCTGGTCCAGCCTGGCCTTGGACACTTCCAGGGATCCAGGGGCAGCCACAGCTTCTCTGGGCATCCTGTGCCAGGGCCTCAGCACCCTCAGAGCCAGGAATTCCTTCCCAATATCCCATATAAGGTCCATCCATCAAGCACAGCCATTAAGGCAGTTGTTTCTTTTTGCAATTGCTGTTGTGGGGTTTTCTTTATGCTTTCCAAATCTGACAAGGACACAGAGAGGATTGCTCCAGCTCTGTATCGTGAGCAACCTGGTGGGAAACACGGGAGATGGTTATTCCTCAGGGAAATAAAACACGGAACTTTTCCCATGGCAGGGAGAAATGTTCTTCATCATGAAAACCTCATCATCATCCAGCTCCTGCCTTTCCCCCTCTTCTGCCTCAATATAAAATATTCCTCCCGTGCCTCGTTCTGCTGGGATTCTGCAGTGCTTTGAGCATTGCTGGCTTTTTTCACTGCCGTATTTCAGACAGCAAAGTGCCTCCCATCAGGTTTAGAGCTTGGGATCATTTTCCTACAAGAGGAGAATAAGCTGTAAACATCCCCTGGACAGGGCTGCTGAAGCCTGGGAGGAGTTTGGGGGATTCCATGAATCTTGGTGCCAGGGCAAGGTATCCACTTAATGACATCTTCCACTTCCAGCAGTTCCAGAAAGTTTATCACATTAAATCTGGGATGAAAATGGATCATTGGCAGTTGCAAATGATTGTTCTAGTTCTGAATAAACCAAATTATTTTCTGGGAAATGAAGACTTGAATAAAACTGTTGGTTGAATGCATGGATGGATTTGCTCTCCAAAACTTTAGAGCATTTGAAAGTTGGAATGAAGTGTGGGTTAGAAACGGAGATGTTTTCAACTCAGAGAGTCAAACAGCTTCATTCTGAAATCCTTTGGATTTCTTCTCGTTGAAATTCCACATCCATATTGCAAGGAAGTGACCAACCTTGTGCTGGGCCACGTCTGAGACAGCAAATTTTGAATTTTTAGCTTAAAATCACTCACCTGGCTGGAGGAGCACAGGGCCCACAGCAGCCAGGGCTGGGCACCAGGAGGCTGGTGGCAAATTAACTCCTTAGTGCACAGGTTCCTCAGCTCCTTTCCCTCCTTTTGAACACCACAGAACTCCTCCTCGTTAGTCACCATTCACACAGTTGCCCAGAGATTCTTTCTTAAGCGTTCACATATTTCATGAAGTCAGAAAACACTTTTAAGATGCAAAAACCCCGATGGTTTTAATGAGTGTAACAATAAACAGGCAGAGACTAAAGCGTGCACAGTGCTGAGGTCAAACCCACACTGAATTTCCACTGGCCTCAGCTCAGAGGAGCTTCAAGCCCGTGCTTTCACTTCCAAATCACGCTGGGCTGGTGAAAACAGAGTTTTTACTCCTGCTTCACACATAAATGGGGAATTTTGGTGCGCTGGGGGTCACTGGGAGCTCATTGCTGGGTGCTGGGTGCTGCTTGGGCTGAGTTTTTGCAGAGGAACCCTTCAGTTTGGGTTGCTGCTGGCACCTAGCACTGATCTGGCAGCAGCAAACTTTCTTCACATGCCTTTACATTTAACTGAAGCAGCTTAATTGTTACTCAATGAAAGCCCAAATCTGCAGCAGAGGGAGAGGAGCTGGGATTAAAGAGCTGGCAGGGAGAGACCCTTGTGCAAGGGCAAGGAAGATCATTCAGAAATACCCATAAAACACCAGGCAAATCTTTAAATATTTATTAAAAACAAAGTTTGACTGTTAATTCCCCCTCACACATGACCCGTGAAAGAGATTGTAGAGATGGGGAAATGAAACCACAAAGCCAGTGAGGGATTTGCCTGAGGCCTCAGCCATAAATCAGGCTCTCAAGTGGAGAGCAGCTCTTCCTGCTCCCTCCTGACTCCAGCTCCTCTCCCCAAAAAAACACAAAGGGTCCAGGCTTCGGCCGTGTCCCCGCAGGTGCCACCTGGGAGTGATGCTCAGCAAGGTGTCAGAGCTCAGAGATGAACCCTGCAGCTACCCAGGGAGCACCAGGGAGTGCCTGGGATCTCCTTATTTCTGCCCCAATCTTATCCTGCCCCGTGATGAAACCAGCAGCCTTCTCCAGCTGTGCTGAAACAACTGGGAGTTGTTGTCTCCCAGCGCTTTCCTGGCCTTATCAATGAAAACACTCCTGAATTTTATCCAGTGCTCTGTGTCACCGGTGGGGAACATGATGGGTGTTGGCAGCTTTTTGTTTAAATAGAGGATTTAAGTCTCTTTTTGGAGTGTTTTTGATTTTACCCAGCTGTCCTGTGACTTTTCAGTCGGGCGGCTCAATCCTTACCTGCACAACCACGAGGCCACCTGCGGATTCCTGGAGACGAATCCACCTCTCTCCATCCCCTTCTGCGAGTGGGTTGAGCCTTTTCCCCAGCCCCCAGGAGCAGCCAGGCTCCCCAAACCCCCCTCTGGGCTGCCCAAATCCCCCGGGTGGGGTGGCTGCGCCGTGTCCCCGCCGTGTCACACCGCCCCAGATGCGCCTGCGGAGCCTCGGCCAGCGCCGCTTCCTCCCGTGGGACTCTCCAGATAAGTCACTTGTGTATTAAAAGTTGTTTACCCCCGTGCTCAAAGCAGGATGCTTCCCTTATCTGCAGGCAGAGCCAATTCCCCCCAGTGCCTCCGTCATTGCTGGCTCCTGGCTCCGGTGGCTCTGCGTTATCTCGGTCTGCAGCACAGACAGACCCTGCCCCGAGCAGCCCCCGGGCTCTCAGTGCCCACTCCGACCTCTTCAAAGGCTCAAAATTGCTCTGTAATTTGAATCTTTAACAACACGTGGAGAAATCTCCCGGGGCTGGCCTCTATCATGTCTCCGAGCGGCTTCGTAAATACCACGCTGAGGAATTTGGGGTTTATCCTCTCTCTGTGTGTGTGTGAGGGATGTTTGTGTTCTGCAAAATGCGTTTTCTGCTTTCCCCGAGAAAAACTACTGCACATCTCCTGCGTGTCCTTTTGCTCACCCTTCCATCCCTGTCCCATAGCTCTGAGCCTGGTACCCTCACCAGGGGAAGGGTTTAGTCCCCATCCCTCATTCCCAAGCCACAGGACTCCAGTGGCTCCTCCTGGAGCCACCACCGTGGTCAAACCCCCGTCCCCATCCTGCTGAGATGCAGAAGCCACATGCAGAAAGTCAGCATAAAGGGAAAAAAAAAAGAAAAAGCTGGATGGAATGTATTTATCTGAAAACAATAGTGTGTCTGGATGGGAAAGGCAGCGTTTTACACACCGATCATGTGGTTGTTGTTAGTGTTTTCCAAAACACCCAGAGGTACCTTACGTGTTAAGTAAGGGCAGCTTGGCCTATTCTGTTTCAAAAGCCAAAAGTGCATCTCTGCACCTCCGAGTGCTCTTGTGTTTCAGCCCTGCACCGAGGCCCAGCTGGCTGCCAGAGGAATTTCCCGTTCCCCCAAATCTGCAGTCACGGGGTTTGAGCTCAGCCCAAGATGCTGCAGCAAATATTTACGGTTGTGTTTCAGCTCTCCCTTTCTGCAGCCCCTTGCCTGGAGCAGGAGAGAGTGTCCTGGCAGCCCTGCTTGGCTCTGCTGCTGCCACGAGGCCTTGGGATGCCATTCCCAGTGCCCCAGCCCTGCCTGCAGCCCTGGGCCAGGTGCTCTGCGGTGACACTGCTCCAGCTGTGCCCAGCGGCGATGGGGATGCTCCTTTCCAGGCTGGGTCATTCTGGGACTCCGTGTCCCCGCCATGGGGACAGCGCTCACGGGCAATAGGGCAGCTCCAGCTCCATCCTTTCTCCAGGCACAGAGCTGCTGCAAAAGGAGGGATTGTTTGAAGCTGCTCCAGCCGAGCAGGAGCGTTCATTTCCTCGGCTGAGGCAGCCCCAGAAACCCAAGATCCACTGATAGCCATTGAGCAAGGATTTCCATTTTTGGTGCGAGCTCAGCCTTAAAATAGACAGTCTTGAGCGAGGAAGAAACTCTGTTGACAGAACATAGGGAACATTCCTCCAGTGTACTTTTGCAGAGGACTATCTGTGTCTTTAATCTCCACGGCGTTTCCTGCAGGTCTCCCGGGCCCAGCTTCCCTCTCATTGTTCCTGGCGCTTTTGGAAATGACCTCAGGCGGTTTGCAGTGACTGGCGACCCACGGTCAGAATGACTAACCCAGTCTGTCTCCATCCCTTGGACATGTCCCATTGACTAAATAAATGACAGGCACTGACATGTGAATAGAAACAAAAACAGCCTGACAAGTGAAATCTTAACTCTTTGGAGCAAAGAGACGTCTGGAGCAGAGCTCATCCTGCTCAGGGAATCGCTTGCAAAAAAAGTCCTGACAAGGGTGAAAAGGCAGCGAGGCTGCTCAGGACACACGCAGACTGGGGAGACAAACGCCTCTCGTCTTACTTTTAATTGTCCACACAATTGGTTTGTGTGCAGCTTTTTTCTCTGGGCACGTCTTTAATTAAAAGCGCGCCTCGGTGTTTGGGTGTCTGGGCTCAGCAGGGATAATTCCACGGAGTGTGACAAGGGGCAGGGAGGACAGAGGTTGTCACAGCATCCCAGCGCTTCCTGGACCCACGGCTCACCCCAGGAGATGATTCCTGCCATTCCCCTTCCCTGCTCCTGCACAGGGCCAGCCTTTGGAGAGGTGATCCTGCCTCCCCAGCCCTGCAGGGAGGGAATATATGGATTTATGTCCCTCCTAAAAGCCACCAGTGCTGCTGCTGTCAGGTTTCAGCGATGGAATTCCTCATTTTGCCCAGCTCCCTCCATCCCCATCCCACCAGAGTTTGGGAACAGGCCTCACCATCCCAGCATGAGCCATCTTTTAATGCTGTCTTTTTTTGGTGCTGTTAATGCACCAAACTCGCTGTCTTTGAAATCTAACAATAGTTTTACCAATAAGAATAGAATTAGTGTTAATAAGCTACATTTGTGGATTTATTTTTTTGTTGTTGTTGTTGGAAAAGTAGGCAAGTATTCTCTTCAATTTCATCAATTAAATGCTGTAATGACAATAATTAAGAATGCTGTTTAGCAGTTATTAGCACTGGGTGCCTTGTTAGGATGTCTGTGTTAGCTCAGGTTTAATAATGAGCTTCATATAAATCCGAAAAAGAAGAAAATAACGATACGGGGAGTGGTTGTAGCACTGTGGTCTGAGGGCTTCTTGCTTTAATGTAAGTAACAAATAATTCCCTCTGGCTCTCAGCATTTGTGGATAAGGCCATAAAAAAGGAGAAAAAAAAAAAAAAAAACCCAGAAAGGAGGAAACCTCAGCTAATAAAAATGCCACCCTGGCTTTATGGCCACAGGAGGAGCGTTTGTTGTTTGGCTAACGATGATGGGAACAGCTCCTGTTGGGGTGGCTGATGTCCCTCTGTCCTCCTGCACGTGTCCCACCCGCTTGGAGAGCACAGGGACAGGGCTGGTGGCACTGGGAGCAGGGTCACTGTCACTGCCACGGGCACAGCCCTCAGCTGGAGGTGGCTTCAGGAGGGGTTGGCAGGACTCGGAGCCATGAATTTTGTCCTAACCTGGCTTTGGGAATTTATTATCTTTTTTCCTTTGTCCCGAGCTGACCAGCAGCTGCCCTTCCAAGGGGCTGGTGAAGCTCAGTGAAGGGAGGGAAGGTCCCATGATAAACGGGACGAGAATTGCTGGGATTTGGTTCCTGCAGCCCCTCAGCTGAGCTCTCCACACTCCTCCTCTCTCGTTGCTCTTTCGGTCTGGGTTCACCACGTCTGAATAAAAAAGAGGCTGGGAGCTCAAGCCCACTCATTTCTAGAAAATGAGTTTTCTATGCAGCCAGGCTGGGCCCTGCACAGGCTGGATTTTGGGAAGAGTGCTGATTTTGGGAAGAGCGGCTGGATTTTGGAAAGAGTGGCTGGATTTTGGGAAAGGTGGCTGGATTTTGGGAAGAGTGGCTGGATTTTGGGAAGGGTGGCTGGATTTTGGGAAAGGTGGCTAGATTTTGGGAAGGGTGGCTGGATTTTGGGAAGGTGGCTGGATTTTGGGAAAGGTGGCTGGATTTTGGGAAGGGTGGCTGGATTTTGGGAAGGGTGGCTGGATTTTGGGAAGGATGGCTGGATTTTGGGAAGGGTGGCTGGATTTTGGGAAAGGTGGCTGGATTTTGGGAAGGGTGGCTGGATTTTGGGAAGGGTGGCTGGATTTTGGGAAGCGTAGGTGCCCAGGCTGGGCAGTGAGGTGCTCCAGGCCCACCTCAGGAGGTAAATAAAGATCAGAATGGGACCTGTCTGGGGGAGGTGACAGGTGCCACACCAGGGCTTGCCTCACCAGAACACCGGCACAAGGGTTTAGTGTCAGAAATGAACGTCCAGCTATGGAAAACCCCAGTGCTGGCTCCAAGAGGATGGAAAAGGCTCTGCAGAGGGCTCCTGCACCAGCCAGGATCCCTGTGCAGCAGGGAGAGGTGCTGCTGGCACCCACAGAGCCCTGGGGAAGGAGCTGCTGCTCCTCTCCCAGCAGCCTGGAATGTCCGAGGCAGCGTTTTCCTGGACGCACACACACGGGTTCCCAGCAGGGTTTGAGGAACAGAAGGAGCAGCCCCGGGGGTGCCAGCTCAGAGAGGGCTTTTCTCAATCCACGATGTGGCAACGGAACGGAGAAGATCCCCTGGAGACTTGACTGGCTCCCAAGCACCATCTGCCCTCTCAGCACCCTGCTCCTGTGCTGGGTGTTTCAGCGGGGTGTTTGCTGGACCAAACCGTGTCCCGCTGTGTCCTGGGGTCTGTTTAAGGCCGATTTGCTCTCAATGACTTCAGGGGCAGCTCCTTTCCTCCCTAATCCTGCTTTCTGTTGGAAAAGCAGAGGGAGATCCTGCAGCCAGCTGCCGGCAGGGACACTCAGATCACAGCTTCAACACAAAAAGAGACGGAGCCTCTGGCTACCTTTGGTCCAGACTCGAAACAGAGAAGCCAATATTCTCTTTTCCCCATCATGTTTTTCACATCCCCATTTAGAGGTCGGGAGAAATTTGGGGAACATCAGCCCAGCATGTGCACATCCCACAGCCGCCTCCCAGGACCAGCTTTAAAAGCCTTTTCCAATTTTCCCTTGCTGCCTCTCCAGCCAAGTGACTCAGTCCCTATTTTCTATTCTCTTCCCACTTCTGTTCCTGCTTCTCCAAAGTTTTGGTCAGCGGCAGCAGCTTTTTGCTGATGTCTTGTGGCTGCTCCTCTCCGAGTTATTATTGGAGATGCCTACGAAATAACAGTGCTGCTCTGTGAGACGCTGCTGCACCACTGCAGAAAATATTTACCAAAGCTGTGGTAAGCAGCTCTTTACTGGAGTGACTGGCGTCTGCTCTGAAGCTGCCCAGACGCCACTCACTCCAGCAAAGAGCTGCTGCAACAGAACAAATTGCCCAGGGCAGCAGATCTTGGGCAGGGAGAAAAGCCAGCAGCCCAGTCTGTCTGTCTTTGTGTTTTCTAAGGGAGAAAAATTATCTTTTTACAAGGCTGCCCTAGTTGGCTCTGACCGGCTCTTCCCAGAAAATACCATCATAAATAGGAGAGCAAAACTACTGCAGAAATGGACAGGTTGTCATTTAGGGCTGACCTTTCTCAGATCTGCTTTGGTGTCTTCTTCAACCTTCCTTCTCCTCCAGCCCTGCTGTGTTTTTAGCTCCTGCTTCTAGCAGAGCACCACTGGACACAACAAACCTCAATTAAAATCCGTTTTGGACATAAACATATACATTTATATATACTCCTTTTGCTTTCTGGACCAGCTCCAAATTTTTTTAATCCTGTCCCCCTGGGGAACTTCCAGTTTTGTGTTTGCAAATTGTATGGGTAAACATGGAGAGGGGGTAGATTTATTTTTTTTGAGGACACTGGGCTTGGCATGCGACACAGTTTGTTGCTGGATCAGCGTGGTGGCAGCACACAGAGCTGGTTTTCTTACTCAAATAGTCCCTTTCCAGCTCAAAAATGACAATTTATCGAAGCCAAGCCAACAGAGACCTAAAGAGCCGTTTCAGAACTGGGTGTTATCAGCCTGGAAAAGGTTCCAGAAAGGCAAACGGTGGCCACAAGCTGCTGAATAAAAGGTGATAGAAGGACAAACTCCTGGTGATTTCTGGATGAGTCCTCTGGTTGTAATTCCCTTCCCATCTGAGCAGAGCAGCTGGTTCGTGTGATAGAACTGGGCTCCTGTAGCCAGAGCAGGACAGGAGGGGTTCTGGGGCTGCTGGTCCTTCCAAGGCTGAGGAAATGGTCCAAATTCCCAAATTCCCAAATTCCCATGCAGGCAGACTCAGCATGAGCATCTCTCTCTCCTGCAGGACCCTCAGAGGCTGCACCATTTTTGGAGCTGCTGAAGGTGACTTTTCTTCCTCATCCTCTTCTTCATCCAACAGAATCCCAGAGGAGTTTGTGTTGGAAGGGATCTTAAATCTTATCTTGTCCCACGCCTGGCCACGGGCAGGGACACCTCCCACTGTCCCAGGCTGCTCCAAGCCCCAGCGTCCAACCTGGCCTGGGACAATTCCAGGGATCAGGGGCAGCCACAGCTGCTCTGGGCACCCTGTGCCACCCTCACAGCAAAGAACTTCCTCCTGACATCCAACCCAACATTATCTCCATCAGTTTTAATCAATTCCCCATTGTCCTGTCACTCCAGGCTCTGGTTAAAAGTCCCTCTCCATCTTTCCTGTCGGCTCCCTTCAGGTGCTGGGGGGATCTTCACCATCCCCTCCTGGTGCTCCACCACCGTGGGCTCCACTGGAGCTCCCAATGCACCACGAGGTGGGAAGTCCTCCTGGATAAAGCTGCAGATTGAGGCTCAGCAATCAATGCCTTCATCCTCTGCAGCCACACACCTCGCTTTCTCAGCTCCTCAGTTCAAAAGGCCACGGAGGATCCCAGGCAGTGGCAGCAGGAGGGACACTGGGAGGTCTGATGGCAGCCCCGGGCTCACAGACCACCCTCCCATGCCACAGGGAAGCCTGGGCACACCTCATGGAGCCATTCATCCTTCTCTGCTTTGCTGAGCTGATTCTGCATTTTCTGAAGGTATCCAAGGCTGCTCAGAGAGGATTTGGCTTCTCAGATGGGATTTTCAGCATCACTGGGAATGACAGGAGAAGATGCTTCTCCTGCTTCGTGTTTCACCCTGTGACTGACCAAGAGCCAAGGTGTGCCTCTGCCTTGTTCTGCCGTGGGAAACATGGAAATTAATCTTTTATTCAGGAGAAAAGCCCCACTTTTCTCTCTGTGGAGGCTGGCATTGTGTTTGGATGAAGGCACTCTTCCTGTGCAGCAAAACTGGAGACACCAATGCTTTCCTTGGATTGCAGCAGGGCTTTTCTGGGATGGCTGGAGTTTGTTTTCCTAAAAATGAAAGCAGCAGCACAGGGGATAATCCTGTACTCGTGGCACTGGCCTGACTTGTGGTTCAATCCTTGTTTGTCCTGAGCCAAACCAGGGAACTGAACCCAAGACTCCCTATCTCAGATCCAGGCTCTCATCTCCAGTGCTAAGGTCAAACACTTTCTCCCTCAATAACTGCTTAATTATTTTTTATATTTTGGCCCAGCTCCATCTAGAAGGGATTTAAAGAATCCATGTCCCTGCTCCCCACCTTTCCTGGGATGGGGACCACCACGGATGGAT
>NC_089152.1:1374278-1448752 GCF_009819655.1 Sylvia atricapilla | reverse complement strand
TTTTTTTTCCTCCCCCCAGTTTATTTTTTTTCCTCCCCCAGTTTTTTTTTCCGTCCCCCAGTTTTTTTTTTTTTTCCTCCCCCTTTTTTTTTTTTCCTCCTCCCCAGTTTTTTTTTTTTTTTTTTTCCTCCCCAGTTTTTTTTTCCTCCCAGTTCTTTTTTTTCCTCCCCCTTTCTTTTTTTCCTCCCCCAGTTTCTTTTTTTTCCTCCCCAGTTCTTTTTTTTCCTCCCCCAGTTTTTTTTTTCCTCCCCCAGTTTTTTTTTTCCTCCCCCAGTTTTTTTTTTCCTCCCCCAGTTTTTTTTTTTCCCCCCAGTTATTTTTTCCTCCCCCAGTTATTTTTTTTTTTCCTCCCCAGTTTATTTTTTTTCCTTGTTTTTTTTCTCCCACAGTTATTTTTTTTCCTCCCCCAGTTTTTTTTTTCCTCCCCCAGTTTTTTTTTTCCTCCCCCAGTTTTTTTTTTCCCCCCCATTTTTCCCTCCATTTTTTCTCTGATTTTTCTCCCCAGTTTGTTTTCTCCCCGAATTTTTTTCCTCCCAATTTTTTTTCCCCCACTTATTTCCCCCCACCCTTTTATCCATTTCACCCAAAGTGCCTCTGCCAAAAAGACCAATTCCTGACTCGTGGCAATCAATTCCTTAAAAATCCAAATATTGGGTTGCAAACATCGCTGTGAAATTCCAGGGAAATAAAACCCAAAACCCACCCAGCTGTTGAAAACAGGGTTGGAATTTGAATTACCAAAAAGATCCCATCATTTGATCCAATGGTTCTCTCAGTTGAGATGTGTTTTAAGCAGAAATTAGAATTTATTTACACGGTGTCAGAAAGCTCTTAGCATTTAGAAATGCCACTCTCCTGCAAGTTCAAAATCCTGGGCTGTAATCCCACTCTGGGCCTCGCCAGGCACTTTCAATCATTTCTCTCTGCTAATTTTTGGTGTCACCCTCATTCTTTTCTTGAAAGATTCATTTGAGCAAATTTGTAAATGGCCCTGATGTGTTCTACAATTTAGTCAATTACTGTTTCAGACTGCAAACCTCCTGGGAAACGGAACTACATGGCCTCAAGGTACAATTTCAATAATTGTTTCAGGAAAGTTAGATGGATTTGTAATGCTGTGTTCCACTTATTGAAATGTCAAATAAAACTGCACTTTCTGAGCTCTGACAAGCAGATTTTTTTTTTTTTTTAAATTTTGTGGGATTTTTTTATATATTTTTTTTCGGCGAGGGTGGGAGAAGGACTCACCTGCGAAAGGCTGTGATATCCGTATTATACATACCCAGCTCTGTTAAAAACAGCCTTTTTTTGGGGTTTTTTCACCTCTGCTGATCACGTGGTAAATTACCTAATCATTTATCAGCTGCTTCGGAGCTTTTTAAACCCCACCTCGTTCCTGCCCTTTCCTTCATTAATCCAATTGCAGGACCAGAATCACTTCAGAGTTTTGATTTCTCACTGCGTGTAGAAGACTATAAACTCATAAAGTGCTTTTATATATTTTTTTTGGTTTTTAAGTGGCTGAAAACGAGAACAAAATGGTGGATTATTTGCCACCTTTTTATTTATTTTTAATTTATTTTTAATTTCTTTTATCCACGAGCGCGTCGCCCGCCATGGATGAGGCCTACTAACCTCGGCGCGGCCCTCAGCCATCAGTGGGCCTGGCAGCCAGCTAATTAACCTCCCTAACGAACGAGGGGATCCGTGGCAAATTACAGGTTAATTAGCACGGTGTCCTGTGGAAACAGGGATGTTGTGACGCTGTTCTCTCTCCCTCTGCCCTCAGGTGACACTCGCGCCGCGGCCGCCAACAGCGGCGCCTCGGCCGCCTCCGAGGCCCTCCCCAGCAATAGGTAAGGGCCCAATATTATCCTTTTTATTTTATTTTATTTTTAATTTTTCCTTTATTTCCCCTTTTTTTTTTTTTTTTTTTTTTTTTTTTTTTGGTGTCCTGAGGGTGGTTGGGGGAGTTTCTGGAAAAGCTGAGGGGGTTGAGTGGGGTTTTTGGGTTTTTTTTTTTTTTGGCGGGTGGCGTCAGGGAAATGAGGGTTTGTTGGGAATTCCAGGGGGAAATGAGGGTTGGTGGGAATTCCATAGGGTTTGGTGGGAATTCCAGGGAAAAAATGAGGGTTTGGTGGGAATTCCAGGAGAAAGATGAGGGTTTGGTGGGAATTCCATAGGGTTTGGTGGGAATTCCATAGGGTTTGGTGGGAATTCCAGGGGAAAATGAGGGTTTGGTGGGAATTCCAGGGGAAAATGAGGGTTTGGTGGGAATTCCATAGGGTTTGGTGGGAATTCCATAGGGTTTGGTGGGAATTCCATAGGGTTTGGTGGGAATTCCAGGAGAAAGATGAGGGTTTGGTGGGAATTCCAGGGAGAAATGAGGGTTTGGTGGATGTTTCAGGAAGAAATTAGGGTTTGATGGGTGTTTCAGGAGCAAATAAGGGTTTGCTGCTGGAGAAATGAGGGTTTGGTGGGAATTTTAGGGGAAAAAATGAGGGTTTGGTGGGAATTCCAGGGAAAAAATGAGGATTTGGTGGGAATTTTAGGGGAAAAACGAGGGTTGGTGGGAATTTCAGGGAAAAAGTGAGGGTTTCCTGGGGGGTTCAGGAAGAAATTAGGGTTTAATGGGTGTTTCAGGAGGAAATTAGAGTTTGCTGCTGGAGAATGAGGGATTGATGGGAATTCCAGGGGGAAAATGAGGATTAATGGGAATTCCAGGGGGAAAATGAGGATTTGGTGGGTGTTTGATGCCCTCCTTCGTAAGTTTATACTAATAACTTGCCTAATAACAAACCTATGTAGGTTTATTAGTGTGGGGTGGGATTTTTGAAGATCTTTTCACTTTAGGTGCCCGTTTCCTACAGCTCCAGCAGAGTTTTGGGAGTCCATCCCCCTTATGCCTGCTTTTTGCATTCCAGCCCTAATTTAAAAACTCAAATTAAGGTCTTAAAATACAAGAGAACTCGTTCTCTTTATTTTCCTGGAGATTTGTTTTTCAAATGCTGGAGGATAAACTCCTTTTTATGACGTGAGTTGTTACAGGTGGTATAATACTCAGTAGTGATGGTGAAAACCTACAAAAAACCCCTTTCTGTATTCTTAAAAAGAAATAAGGAGGGTCTGGCTCCCCTGCAAGAGCATATCTGAGCCATGGGAATAGAATTCTCTGGGGGCTTCTTTTAACCTCAATTATTCTGTTATTCTAATAAGCACATAATATTCCATTTATCCGTGCATCAGCATCCTGCTCCTTTTCCTCTCTGAGAAAAGGAAAGAAAAACAAGAAACGTTGTCAAGATTAAAAAGGTGAATTACCCACGGATTAACATGAGCAGAGAAGAGGCACAGTTGTGGTGGTTTGGGCACGTTTTTAAGGTTTTTGGTGGCACAGTCGCACAAATCCCATTTTCACTGGAATTTGGGGGGCTGTGAGAAATTCCAGCAGCAGGGCTGGAATTTTTTCCCCCCACTGGAAACCCCATCCCAAACCCACAAAACCCAGTTTGCTGCTCCCTTTGGTGCCTCTGTAACTGTGGAAAGAAGGAAAAAAAAAACATAACAACCCCAATCCTGGCAAAGTTTGCCCCATCCCTCAGGGAACATTTGATCCAACCCAAAACTCTTGAAGGAAGAAAATAAACCTGAATATCTTTGTGCTCTGCAGTTCCCCCAGCCTGAGCTAAATAAAGCTGATTTTCTGTCACTGCTGCTGTGTTGGCTTTCAGTACTCCCTGTACTTTGAGCTTGTTCTTCAAGTGCATTGAAAATGAAGCTTCTAGAAGATTCTTGTCACCTTATCTGGTGGTTAATTGCCGTTCCTTTCCGAAACCTTCTGCACCGGGAGTTTTGTTTTTGAAGTAATTGAAAGTCTCTCTTGTTTCATGTTCACAAATTGTTAGTCATGAAAGATGACAAGATCAACTTATGTTTCCTTGGAAAACTTAATTTTTCTTTAAAGCAGCCGTGGGAACAAGAGGCCTATTAAAGAACAAAGCCACCAAATATGAAATCTGTGTTTTCACTGTTCCTGTTAATAATGATCTGTGATCAAGACACGTGCACAGGCCTTTCAAGAATATATTATTTTGTACTTTTTTTTTTTTTTTTTTAAACTTCAGTAATAAGAGCAGAATCTTCCTTTGAGATGAAGTTTTTGCAGACGTTGCTGCCCAGGCAGTTTTGTTTGAAGCTCCAAGGAACAGAGTTTTGTCAGGAGAGGAGGGGAAAAAAAAAACCAGGGTTTTGTGAGTTTTTGAAGGAGTTTGAAGGTATTAAATGTTTCACCCTTTAACTCACTGAGCTGAGAGTTGGGGTTTGGTGATGTTCTCTTAGAAGAAATTAATGTGGGTTTTGTTGTTTGATTTGGGAGTAAATTGTCCTGAAGAAGCACAGGGATTCAGCAGGTTGACCTGGAATGGGGGCACATGGAAAGCTGGGATTTAGACATGCCCTGAGATTCCTAAATCAGGAATTGTGCTCTGCTGCTTCCTCTGCTCCAGGCTGGGGTCAGTGGAGGTGCTGAGATCCACAGGAATTCCTGAGGAATAATGCCTTGGAGAGTTCCAAAACCAGATATAAAAACTGGATGTGAGCTGCGTTTTCCTGTTACCTGGCGTGTGAGATCACCTGGCTTTTTATCCTTAACTTTCCCTCTTAGAGCTGGTGAACAATAACTTGTGTCTCAAGCAGATCATACAGTCAGGTGTCTAAACCAGCTGGAAGGTGGAAAATAAATTGATTTTTGGCTGTTCATTGCTTCTTCCTCCCTGCAGCTCGGCAGTGCCGACTGCTGTCACCACCCCTTCCCCTTCAGGTTTAATCAGGTTTGATCTGCTCAGAATATTCACCACCAAACTCCTCTTGTTGTTCCTCACTTTAGGGAAGTGAACAGCCCCAGTTGTTCAAAAGAATTGCTTCTTATATTTTTTTTTTTAATTTTTGTTTTCTTTTCCAGCTTAAAGAAGTCCTCGGCGGAGCTGAAGAAGATCCTTGCCAATGGCCAGGTGGGTGCTTTTCCTTGGTGCACATCTCATCCCTGCCTCATCCTGGGCTGCTTGGCACCCCTGGGTGCTGCAGAGCTGAAATGTGCTCTTGGAACCCAAAATTTGGGACTGTGGGACCCTTCAGGATGAGCCCTGGGTCTGGATTTTGCTTCAGTTGGCACAGGAATTTCTGCAGATGTGCTGATCAGGTTTGGCTGCAAATGGACAGAGGCCCTGAGCTGCTGCTGCTGCCATAGTTCTGGGGGAGAAAGTGAATTAATTGTGAATAACTGAGTCAACTGCTCACTTAGAACAGCCTTTGTGGGGTTTAGGGTAGGAAATGTGAAATATTCAGCAGGTTCTTGCAAGGAAGCACTCTGTGCTGTTTGGAATCACTTCAGAATGGTGGAATGGTTTGGGCTTGGGAGGGATTTTGGAGCTCAAACTGAAAATTCTCTCGTTCTGAATTTGCTGCCAGGGAAGGGTAAGATCCTTCCCCTGAGCCAGAGTGATCCAAACCCTGTCCTTGGACACTTCCAGGGATGGGGAATCCAGAATTTCCCTGGGCCAAGGGGAAATTCCCTCCTAATCTCTAACCTAACCCTGCCCTCCTTCACCTTCAGGCCCCTCTGCCCCTTTGTGTGGTGTTAAATTAACGTTGAGCCTGGATTTTAAAGGTCTTTTCCAACCTCAACAATTTCCTGACTCCGTGTTGTAAATCCTTCCAAAACCAGGCAAAATAATCCAACCAACAGAGCAAAAAAAAAAAAAAACCCAAAATTATAGAACACCACCTTGTTCTTCTCCTTTTGCTCCAGCCATTCACTCTCTGGCACCCAAAATTAAAGTTTAAATGTTTGTGGACAAGCACGCAATTCTTTGAGGTTTTTTTCCCTGTTTTGAGTTGTATGGGCAGGTTTGCAATGACATTAAATATACACATTTAACTGTGTATATTTGTATTAAAATATATATAAATATATTTGTATTAAAAATATATATATAAAAAATATAAACTTCTATAATAATTACCATGTCGAATGATAGAATTTCTTAAAATTATAAGTACATCATTCATAAGAATTCTAATTGAACAACGATATCAATAAGAATTACAATTTAATAAATATTAAAGGATGACGTCAATGATTTATTTGTATATTTATATTAAAAAAATAATTAAAAAGCAGCCCAGATTCTGAAGCAGCCACAGAAACGTGGTTTAATTTGAATGTTTGTCCCAAGCTGAAGCCTTTGGCAGCCTGAGAGGGGAGGCACCTGTCCAGGGGCTGGGAGCTGCCTCTTAGGCTCTATTGACTGAGACATCTGTGTCACTGCAAATAAAAGACTCTTATTGATTTTCTTAACTGCTCTTCACTTCCCCTCGTGCCTTCCCAAGGCTGAAATCTTCATTATCTGCGATGCCTATTCAGTGGTGCACACAATGACCTCCCCAGGCCTCATTGGCATTTCATGAGTCCAGGGCTTGGGGTTTGGCAGGAAGATAAAGATTGGGGTGGTTTTTTTTGGGGGTTTGGGTTTTGTGGTGTCCTTCAGCCTCACCTGAATTTTTTTTTTTTTTTTTTTTTTTGGTGGGGGAAATAAAAAAAAAAGGGATTTTCCCTCCCAAAAGTTGAGCCCAGTGCTGCTGGGTGCTTGGAATGCAGCTGGGAAATTTTTAGGCTGAGTTCAGTATTCTCCAATTCCTGCCAGATGATTTTTAAATATTTCAGAATTTAAAAAAATCAGGGTAAATTAACTTATTTCCCTGGGTGGATGGGATTTCTGGGGGTGGCAGCAGCAGGGGGCTGAAGTTTTAAGTCAGGGTGGTGCTGACTTTGATATCACTGATTTATTTTTAACTAGAATCCAAGTTGTGAGTAAAAAATCTCTGTGATTGGCTGAATTTGGCTTTTTTTTTTCCTGTTCTAAACCACAGAAAACAAGTGGTTGGTGTGCCCTGCAAGAGATTCCCAGATTTGTTCCCTGGGGCTTAGAATTTTAAAACCAAACTACTTCTTCTGATACTAAAATTGTTTCTTAAACTCACTTAAAAAAAAAAAAAAACAAAAAAAAAAAAAAAAGAGAGAGAGAGAATAAGCATTAAGTGCCTTTTCTTATGATATTACAAATGTTACTTAAACTCACAAAAAAACAAAATAAGAATGAAGGTTTATTTTTGAACCCAATAAAGAGAAGAAAATAAGGATTAAGTACCTCTTCTTGCGATCTTAAAATTTAAACTCATTTTAAAAAACGGTTGTTATTTAAACGCATTTAAAAAATTAGGTACTTCTTATGATATTGGAATTGTTATTCAAACCCACAAAAAAGAGAAAATAAGAAGGGAGTTTTATACTTAAACCCAATAACGAAAGAAACTAAGGATTAGAGTACTCTTCTGATATTAAAATCGTTACTAAAACCCACTAAGAAGAAAAAAATAATCTGGTTTAATACTATTTTTAGTCACTGATGGGAGTTTAATCTGTTACTTGTGAGAGCAAATGCTCTCAGTTGTGTTCTGCAAACTTTTGGTGGCAGATCCACACCTGGCAATGGGCTTCTAGATAAAAACTTTCCACTTTTTGTTCATTTTAGGGGATCAAGTCCCATCACCATTACTTAAGTCTGGCCTGGTCATTATTTCTGATTATTTTTTGGCAGTTTTCTGCTTTGAGGCATCCCTAATGACATTCCCCAGTAGTTTTTCCATTTGGCTTTAATAAGGAATTCTATTAATCATTAACAGAAGGGGAGGTGGGGGGGGGGGGAGGAGGACATGATCTTCAAGATAATCAATATTGACAGGTTAGAAATAGCTTTCTGCCTGGCTCCATTGATAGAGTGATGCGATATAAATATTTATTCTTTTCTGTCACTCAGGGTAAATGCCACCAATGATTCAGCATTGATAGAGTGTCAACAGTTCATAAGGAACATTGACTGGCTCCTGTTAGTCCCTGCCCTGGAAAATGGGATTTACTAAATCTCCTCAATTGGCTGCTCCTCGCCCCAATCAGGATTAATTGGGTGGTTTGGTTCTTAATAATTCACCGAAAAACCCTCAAAAACCCCACCCTGGGTTTATCCCAAGCCAGGTGGGAACCAGGGGTGGTTTTTTTTTGCTGCTCCCTGCTTGGATTTTCCATGGATTCCTGGATTTTGGCAGCCAATCCGAGCTGGGGTTGGTTGTGGGGTTCTATATCCTTTTATTTATCTCCTTTTATGATGGAGGATCCAGTTTTCCCAGGGAAATAAATGAATCACCACGTGCTTTTGGCATCTTTATTTGAGCCACTAAATCACGTTTTATCTCCCCATCAGTTGCTGATCTTCCCTCCAGCCCAGCATTCCTGGTTTTTCCTGGAATTCTGGTTGCCCTTTGTGCTGGGCACCAGCCTCAGAGGGTGGAGCTGCTCCTGCCCCTGTTTTTTAGGGAATGATGGGGAGAAAATATTCCCTTTTCCCAGTGGCCTCCAAGCAGGAGAAAAGTGAATGTGCTTGATGTCCCCAGTTCTGCTCAGTTTTGTTGTTCATAACTTGAGTAACCTCCAAAAAATACATTTTTTTTTTCCCCCCCACCAAGAAGCAAAAATCCAAATTTATCCATGGTTTTGAGGGTTCATTGGATTTCTCCTCAGAGTTCTTGGTTCAGGAGGACGTTTTTGGGAGTGCAGGAGATGTTTGTTGTTAACTCCAAGACTGGAGGATTCAAGATCCTCCAGCTTGGAGAGCAAAACTCCTTAAAATTAAATTAAATTACCAAGTCTGCGGCCTGAGAGAAATTATTTTTCTTTCAGGGATCCACTGTAGATTCTTTACACATTTAAAATCCCATTCATGAGCGATTTTTCCTCACAAGGAACAATTTCCCAGCTTTTTATTTGCATTTTCTGATGGATACAATGAGCAAAGGAGCTGTCAATAATGAAATAAATGTTGATTTTCATCATAAACCTTGGTGCTGGAACGGGCCCTCATAAGGAACCTGGCCCAGGTTTAATTAAAAATAGGTAAAAAAATAATCCCTTCTGCTTTGAGTTGTCTCAACTCAGGTTTTCCCATCCCTGTGCAGCAATTCCAGTGAGAAACCACTTTTTTTTTTTTTTTTTCCTCAGGTAGTGAAAGGAAAAAAAACATCAATTTTGGATTAATCATTCTGTCCTCACAACTTCTTTTAAATCAATAAAATATTTCATTTTGTGGTCGTTAGAAATGCTGAGTATTGACTCTTTGGGACATTTGAGCTTGTTATCATCACTTGTGTTAATACACAAAAATGACATCTTTAAGCAGCCAGGCCAAGCCACGTGAAATATTTAACTTGGTGTCCCATAAAATACAAGTAATTACTGAAAAATGAGTTAATGTTTCCTAGGAAAATAACTTTCCAAAGCAGGATTTGCCCAAACGTTTTCTACTTTAAATGATCGAGCAATGGGGGGAATCTTTCAGGAAAAGAAAATTGCTTTCAGCCCAGAATTCAGCCAGAACTAGTTCTGTTTAAAGTAGAATGAGTTCTTTTTCTGATATTTATTAACTTGTTCTGTTTAAAATGGAATTAGTTCTGTTTCAGATATTTATTTTGAAGTATTAACCTGCCTTGCAAAAATGCCTTCTAGTAGGATTTTTTTAATTTGTGTAAAAATCAGAATAACTGTGCTTGTCCAGGAGAAGCTTGACCTGTGCTTTTTATATTTGAATTGCTTCTTGGGCAATGTGTTAAACTGGTGTGAAATCCACATTTAAAAACAAAAAGATGCCAAATTCAGGAATTTGCAGTGTTGCAGGGCTTTTACCAGCTGCTGCTGAAATTCCTGAGTTGTCCCAGTGAGCAGAAGGATTGAGGCAAAGAATCCGTTGAGTCCTTCACGGAAAATCACTTTTATTACAATTCCAGGCTGGTTTTTTTCTTTGAAAGACATTCTTCAGAATTAAAAAACAAACCCAAAAAAAAGTATCAATTGAGCTGTGCAGCACAGCCCCACTGACAGAGCTGCCTCTCCATTAGGCTCAGTTCTGCTGATCCCAGAATAAATCCTGAACTTTTCCAGCTGCCAGGATCGTTCACGTTCACCTCCAACTTTGGCTCTGCTGATGTGCTGCTCTGGAGCCCCTTTTCCTCTCAGCATCAGTGCCCTGACCCTCTTGAGCTATATTATATCATTCCATTTTGACACCTTTTATCAAACTTTAATGAAATGACCCAGGCAAACAAATTGTCATTAAACTTTCCATCACTTTGTCCCTTGGTATCGTCTTTTATAAATTGGACAGCAAATGTTGTATTGATCTTCTCGTTCTTGCAGCTGAACTTGAAATGACCAGACTGCTTGTTGTTATGGCCTGGAGTTGCTTTTCCTTGACATTTCCATCCCCAGGATGACATCTCTTTTGTTTTTCTTTCTTTCTTGTGGAGATGAATGAACAAGACATTCGATACCGAGACATCCTCGGCCACGGCAACGGAGGCACCGTCTACAAGTGAGTGGTGAGGGGGGGAATTTCACTGGAAATCTCTCCCCAAAAAATTCAAATTTCACAGCGTTTTTGGTGCTGGTGTTTTGGGGTAGAGGTGGGCCCTTGCTGCTCTGCGGGGAAAAAAATATAATATAGGTTTTGAAGCCGTTCTGGGGAGGTTTATTTTGGTTTTAAGGCGGCTTTGGATCTTTGCTGGGTGAGAAGTTAAAGGTTCACAGGTGGGATTTGGAATTTGGGATGTGGTGGCACCACAGTGCCCCTGCCCTTCTCTGTCCCTTCAGAATCCCTCAGCCCTTTTTGCTGCCTCTCCCTCCCAGCCTCATAAACTCCCCCAGATTTTGGCACTGAAGCTCGTGCCCTGCAGCCAGGATTAATTTTAATGGTGTAAAAATTAAAGCAGGGCAGATCAGGCTTCTCTCGCTGAGACAACTCCTTCTTCTGCACCGTGCAAAGTTTAAACTACAGAATGTAATATCTGGGACTTAATAGTCTGCAGTGGGGTATGAAAAATATTCCACTGGGAATTAAGAAATCCATACTTTGTCAGAAAGCCCTGAGGGAGTAATAAAGGTTTCCTCCAGAGAGCTATTTACCATATACAGTAACCCAGCATCCCATTAGGGTGTTGTTTATACCTTAGACATTTTCACTTTGATATTAACGTTTCAATTTTTTTTTCCCCCCTGAAATGTTTTTAAAGCCACGGTGCATTTAGTTTAGTTTCTAATTGGCTGCCAGCATTGCAAACCAGCTCCTCCTGGCAGAAGGGTTGGTGGGAATGGAGCCTCCAAGGAGGAAATGCAGTCTTGGGATGGACTCTTTAAAATCAGGTTGGCCTCAGGGGTGGAAGGTGCTTCAGAAATCTCATGGATGTTTTCCTTGGAGAAGGATATTCCTAGGACTTGAGGAAATGGTGTTGTTTTCTGGCTTTATTGTAGACATGAGAGAGAATGTTGAGCTTCAGAGCTCAGGCAGTGACTTGTTGGTGTCAGGTGAAGAGGCACAGAGGGTTCCTCAGGGAATTTGGATTAAAGGGGCTGTGGAGCTGGATGTTCCCTGTTGGACACCATCCTGTGGAGCTGGGATTCCCTGCCTGGAGTGGGGCCTGTGGCACTTCCCTGCACTCTGGGAGAGGGAAAATCTGTCCTGCAAAGCCCCTCCTGTGCCAGGGAAGTGTTTCTGTGTTTGTGTTTATCCCGTTCTTATTTAAAGTCAGCAGCTGCAGTGACTTCAGTGTTTCTCCAGTAGAGGAGAAACAGCCTTTTCCAGGGAATGGGCACTGCTTTTATGGATATTTTACACATTTTCTGGAATCCTCCGATGGTTTGGGCTGGAAGGGAATTTAGTTTGTCCCAATCCACCCTTTCTCCATGGGCAGGGACACCTTCCACTGTCCCAGGGTGCTCCAAACCCCATCCAACCTGGCCTTGGCCACTTCCAGGGGCTTCTTTGGGAATTCCAACCCAGCTCCTCCCCACTCTCCCAGGCAGGAATTCCTTCCCAATATCCCATCTAAATCTCCACTTTTCCAGCCATTCCCTGTGTCCTGTCCCTCTCCAGTTCTCCTGGAGCCCCTTTAGGCCCTGGAAGGAGCTCTGAGGATTCCCTGGATCCTTCCCTTCTCCAGGTGACCATTCCCAGCTCTCCCAGCCTGCCTCCAGAGCAGAGAGGCTCCATCCCTATGGCACAACCTTGGAGCAACCCCCCTCCTTCCCAAAAAGTTCCCGGTTCTCCCTCTCCACTCCCCAAGAGAGAAATCAGGAATTCCAGCTGGAATCCTGCCAGGAATCTGCGCTGCCCCAGCCACAGAGAGCAGCCCCAAGCTATTTTATTCCAGTAAATCAATGGGCATTTGTCAGGTGGAATGAATTGCAGAGGTTGGGCTGTTTTCCCTCTCTGCTGTGGGGCCCTTGGCTCAGGGAGGAGAGGCCGTGTGGGGATCGATGTGCAGCCTCCTTTTTATCTTTTTGTTACCCTTATCTTGGGTTTTTTTTTTTTTTTACATCCTTTTTAATCCCCCCTCTCTCCCCCAGCCTCTTTATCCTACCTCATCTCCATTTTTCCCCAACCCATCTCCATTATGGCACTGAAACATTCTCCATGTGACAGCAGATCGCTGAGCAAAAAGAATTTTCCAGCCTCTTTTTTATTTTTTTTTTCTTTTTTTATTTTTTTTTTCCATGGGAATGAAGCACTATTGGAATAGTTTATTGAGATTGAAGTATTGATCACTTCTCCTGCTCTCCCCCCCTCCCCTTCCCCTGGCTGGAGGTGGGTTTGTTCTCTTTGGAAGACTATGTTTAGTTAGAGAATGGATTTCATTTATTTGGGTTCTTTACAGCTGCAAGTGGTTTATGGCTTGGAGAAGAGGTGTCTTAGCTTTATTTTTATGACAGTATAATTATACTTTAGAAATACACTTGATTACTGTGTGGAGCAAAATTGTTCCACTATATTGGCTCGGCCAATATTGCTATACAAACAACTTTTCAGTCAATTGAGCCTGGTAAAAAATCAATACTTTATAGCAATATTTCTAGGGAGAACTTGCTGAATCTAAATGTTTTTTTGTGGGTTTTTTTTTCCTGTTCTAAAAAGAAGGGATTTTATAGTTCTTTGACATCTTATTCTGCCCCTACCTTTTGATCCGCTGTTTGCTTAATTAAGGAACGATAAAAATTCTCCTGCTAGATACGGCAAAACCAGTTAATTAGCTTTGCTTTTTGGTGGCTTGCATGTTCAAAAATATGTGAGAAAATAGAAAACAAGCCCAGAGTGTCTATTGAACACTCCAGCAGAAAGCAGGAATTCTTCCAGTGCTGCTCAGTGAGCAGAGTGTGCCCTGGTTTGGTTCAAGATTGTCAAGAAAAGGATAAAATCTGCTGTAACAAGGCACCTGAGTGTGCTCCTCTGCTGTTTGCCAGCTGCTGTGGGTGGGTTCTGTCATTTACTCTGATTTCCACCGTCCATGGAGTATTTAAGTCCAATTTTATGCATTTTTTTAAAACTCAGCTGCCCAAGTGTTTTGTGCTGGTGAGGTGGAGAATGCACAGTTCAAGCTCTTCCCGAATGTCTGTGGGGAAGGTTTGCTAAAATTGCTTTTTTTTGGGAGTAAATCCTTCACTGGCCAGTCCAGAAGACATTTAAAGGATCTGCTTTGTGCTGCATCTTTGGACTCCATCTGTGGCTGCAGAGACTTCCCTGAGGAGAAGGATTTGCTTTGGAATGTCTGGATGTGCTTTGCCAGGAGCAGCTTCATTAAACTATTTACACCTCAGATCCTTAGTTTTGTATATTTTGAACCTAACTATTACAAAGCAGAAGTGGTTGTCTCTGGGAAATAATTGCTCTGTCAGGTCCTCCTCACATGATGTGTGTAAAGCTTCACTATTTCCTTTTCACAGAAGCAAAATGAAGGGTTTTTATTTCTTATTTCATTCTTAGTTCATGTTTTTTAGTTTTTGTTTCTCAAGGAGAAATGAGATGTCCTAAACTCTGTTTAGGGCATGGCACAACCTCCTGGGATTTCTTTTACAGTGAGCTTTTATAACTCCGTGGGTTCTGTTGGAGTCTCCAGCAGCAGGAGCATAAAGGAAAAATAACCATAAAGCCCCAATGATACCCTAATTAATTTGGGAGTTACCAGGATCTGGGAGAGAGGGAAGGGAATGGGAACATCAGTTCCCATTCTGTGAAATGGGAGAGCAGAAGGCTTCACTTGGAAGTTGAGTAATTGGGAGAGAAGTGGCTGTGGATGACGTCCCAGCCCCGAAAAAGAATTGGATAGTCTGGAAAACAGGCGGAAATGAGGGAGTTTAATTTGCCTGAGCAATTTCCTGCAGCAATTCTGCAGGAGCCAGCTGGGATCTGCCCTGGGACAGAGCTGAGCATCCTCTGGCACTGCTGGGGCAGGGAACTGGAGGAGGTTTGTTGGAAAGGATGTGAAGGGGATGGAAAAACTGGAGTTTGGTGTTGCCTTGAGGAGTTTTGGCTGGATTCTCCTGGTTTATCCCAGAGATTCTGGTGCAGGGCAAGGGGAGCTGTCAGGAAGGAGTTGTGGAGCCCCAGTTTGTTCTTGCAGCACCTCAGGTGTTCTGGGAATGCAGCCCAAGTCTTGGCAGAGCTGTTCCACCCCTCTGGTCATTTGTTGCTGGTTTTCCATGTGAATATCACAGAACCCTGGAATGGTTTTGGTTGGAAGGGACCTTAAAGGTCATCCCATTCCATCTCTGCTGTGATCAGTCACCTCCCACTGTCCCAGGCTGCTCCAAACCCCATCCAGCCCGGCCTTGGACATTCCAGGGATCATTGGACATTCCAGGGATCCAGGGGCAGCCACAGCTCCTCTGGGAATTCCATCCCAGCCCCTCCCCACCCTCCCAGCCAGGAATTCCTTCCCAATCTCCCATCCAGCCCTGCCCTCTGGCAGTGGGAAGCCATTCCCTGTGTCCTGTCCCTTGTCCCAGTCCCTCTGCAGCTCCCCTGGAGCACCTTCAGGCCCTGGAAGGTTCTCCAAGGTCTCTCAGGATCTTTCTGTCCTCCAGCACATGTGTAACACAAGAACTGGCCTTTGCCTCTTTTTAAGATACTTTAATTCACAGATTGCTTCGGCCCTTTGGCAGAGGGTGAGTGGAGACAGAGGTGAAATCACTTTCCCAAGGCAACACAGGAGCAGGAATGAAGCTGCAGATTCCCAGGGAAGGTTCTCCCAACTTTTTCTCCACAGTGCTTGTCCCACCCTGGAGCTCAGGGAAGGCTCACAGGCACGTTCAGTGGCTGCTTTGGCATCCAAACCCATCTCTGACCCTTTGAAGTCTTAAAATTGCATCCCCCTTAGTTCCTGTGGAGGCTTTTCCCTTCCTTTCCCTTTCCTGTGCGTTCGTTTTCTGCTTCTCTTGTTTGGTGTTATTTTTAGTCCCTCTGAAAGCAGCAATAGCTGGCTGAGGGAGGAATGCCCCACTGGATTTTATCTATTTTCTCTAATTTCACCTCTCTGATTCCAGTGTGGTTTAAACAAGACTGACCAGTGCTCGCTGGTCACTCCCTGCCCCTGACCCCGGCCGCCCTCTCAAATCTGTTATGCACAAAAGTGCAGGAAATGAAGATCAAGCACCTCCTTGGAGCCTGACAAAACCTTTTCCTCTGCAGAACAGGAGCTGCAGTGCAAGTAAATAAATGAATGGACAGCAATCACAGCCTAGTTGATGAAACTGTTCAATTAAAGCACAGGCATTTACATGGTGTAATTTCCCTAAATTGCCAATGAGCCCCTTTAGACACAACCAGTGTTCAAATTGATTTCGGCATTGATTTTGGCTGAAGCTGATAAATTTCTGCTTGTTAGTTAAAGTAATTTTGCAGAAGACTTTGTAGTGCAGTATTGAAGTGTTCATTTAGCTGATGGTTAAAAGAGGAGTTATTTACAGAGGGTTCTACTGTTGGGCTGAGATGGGACAATTCCCCGGTCATCTTTTTACTTTTAATTTTTAAGCTTCAGTATCCAATCAATACGTTACTGCAGCTGATTAAAATGTATCCAGCCAGCTGCCTGTGGCTGTTTAATTAGAAACTGGATGATTCTTAAATTAAAGTTGTTTTGTTTGTGTTGGATGTCCATAGCTGGGAAGATGAAGCGAGCAGAAAATGGGAGTTGGTGCTTGTTAGCAGTGAGTGAGCTGGGGTGAGAGCCCAGGGCCTCCCCACCCTCCCAGGCAGGAATTCCTGCCCAAAAGCCCATCCAGCCCTGACCTCTGGCACTGGGAAGCCATTCCCTGTGTCCTGTCCCTCCATCCCTCATCCCCAATCCCTCTCCAGCTCTCCTGGAGCCCCTTCAGGCTCTGGAAAGAGCTCTGAGCTCTCTCTGGATCATTCTCTTCTCCAGGCTGAACAAACCCTCATGTTGGCATCTAAATTCCTGCCACCAAAGAAGGTGATGTGGTTTTTTTTTTTGGCTCACACTCTGTCTCTTCCTATTTTTCTTTCCTAAAGCTGTGGTGGATTCGTTCCAGGCTTTGTGCCACGTGGGATAACCGTGTGTCAGTCAGAGCTCACGGCTGCTGTGCTGCCCTTTGTCCTTGCAGCAGTGTAAATCCAGCAGGTGAATTCATCCCTGGAGCTGCTCTGGGTGTCCTGGTGTGACCACACTCTGCTGGAGCTCCCTCTTCATTCCAGGTCTGCCTCAGCAACAGGCACTGACCTGCAGTGGGATGGGCACTGATGCCTCGGGAAGGCTGAGCTGCAACAGGCACTGGACAGTTAGAGGATAAAGTAGAGATTTATTGGAAGGTCTTTAAGGTACACTTTGGGCAGGAGAAGAGCCTGGCCAGGGCTACACCCAAGGTGGGCCCAAAATGGTCACAGAAATAGTCACAAAATGGTCACAAAGTGGACCCCAAATGGTCTCAAAATGGATCCAAGGTGGACCCAAAATGGTCACAAAATGGTCACAGAATGGACCCAAGGTGGACACAAAATGGTCACAAAATGAACCCAAGGTGGACCCAAAATGGTCACAAAATGGATCCAAGGTGGACCCAGAATGGATACAAGGTGGACCCAAAATGGTCCCAAAATGGCTGAGTGGTCACGAGGTCTCACACTTTTATACATTTTGTTCCATTTGCATATTGAGGTTTAATTGTTCCATTACATCTTCAGATTATGAGGTCCCATCCTTTTTGTTCCTCCCTCCAGCCCACCCTTGTTTGTGCTTTGGGGCTGAAAGTTGTCCTTGGTGTGCAGCAGGAGAAGGATTTGTTTTGTGTCTCTGCTGTGTGCAGAGCTGAGTGACACTGACTGTGAGCTCAGAGCTGAGCCCTGGGCACCACAGAACCTGGGATACAGCAAAGAGCAAACTTCAGGCATCAGTACAAATCCCTTTTCAGAGGGCTCAGCCTGAGTGTTTGGCTGCAGGAGAGGAGGAAGGCTCGTTGGGGTGGTGCCAGGTGGGAAGAGGAGCAGGTTACAGCACACACAGGTGAGGGATCCCCACTCCCTGTGCTCAGATTCCAGCACTGAGCTGGGTTAAGTGAGGCATCACTGCTCAGCATCTCCTTCTGCTGCCAACTGTGCTCTTTTCCCCACGTTTGAACGTTCAGGCACCACTGTTTGCTGTTTGTTTGCCACTTCCCCAGCAAATCATTTTGCAATCAGCGCTGCGGCATCTGCGGTGGCATTTCAGGGAGGGGAGGTTGTGCTGTGAACCAGCACAGCCCCCATAAAAGCTCCTTTCTCCAACTGCTGTGCACTTTGGCTTCCCTGATTTAACAGCCACAGAGTCAGGCTAATGTGCTTGCTATTGCAGGAGGCAGCAACTGGCAAAGTGGTTATTTCCTAGAAACAATTTGAATTTCTTTCTTTCGATGGCCGTGGTGGTACGTGACGCTCCTGTCACTGCTCTGACCAGCAGCACGACAGACAGGGGCAGCACCAGGCAAAAAAGCAAAATAAAGAGGAAAAAAGGGAAAAACATGAGCAAATGTTGGGTGATTTGCTGTGTGGAGTTTGCAGCTGGTGGCTGGCACGGCGTCCTGCGGGGCTGAGCTCCTTTTGCCTGACTCTGACACAGCTTTTTGCTCCTGGTTATTTCTCATGAATGTCCAGTTTGGTGCCCTCACGTGTGAAGGTGCAGCTTTGCTGCAAGCACAGCTTTTCCTGGCTGCTTTTGAGCTCAAATTTGGCTGCTTTTGAGCTCAGATAAGAAGTTTCAAGTTTTTATTTCTGTTTGGAAATTCTGTGCCACGGCCCCAGAGACTTTTTTGGTGAGTGGGTCTGGAGAGATCCTCAGTGCTGTGGGTAAACCCTGGGGAAATGGGACAATATTTTCCATCCTTCTGAGGGAAATGATGTCTTGCTGTTTTTTACTAACGTGGGTGATGGATTCATCCCGAGGTGTGAAGGAACCAAACTCTTCACTCCTGGTTTGACTCCGTGGCCTGACCCTAGGGAAGTTCAGGTGGACATCAGGAAAAAGCTGGTGCCAAGAAAGGAGCAGCCCCAGTGCTGGAGAGGCAGGAATCTCCACCCTGGGGAGGAATTTCTCCCCAGGATCCCATCCAAGCCTGCCCTGTGGGAATGGAAAACCATTCCCTGTGTCCTGTCCCTCCATCCCTTGTGGCACTGAGCTTTCCCTGGGCTGGAGAGGAGCGTTGCATCCCTGGATCCTGCAGCCCCATCACTGCTGGCTGCCTCTGGCACTTCATCATTTTGTCATTTTTGCTGAGGTTGGTGATATTTCTGACGGCCTCACTGGCACAGCAGACAGGTCATGGCTTTCCCTTGAATCCTTCAGGCTTGCCAAGGAGGAGCTTATTGATTAGAAATTGTTTCCGTGGTTATTGTGAGGAAAAAAAAATAATAATAAAGGGATTTATCCTTTATTTGGCCAGAGGAGGCAGAGCCTGTGCTGCTCCAGGCTCCTTCAGTGCCATTCTTACCAGGGAAAAATAAATTTGGCATCCAGGTAGAGATCACATTTCTTTGGAGATTTAACATAACACCAAACTCATTTTCTAGGGTTGCTGGTTGCTGTGTTTGATGGGAAAAGCTGCTGGAAAAAAGCTCAGGGATCTTGGCAAACTCAGCCCCTTGCTCGTGGTGTGACCATTGTGGTGTCACTGACACGTGGGCAAAGGGGTTTGCAGTTAAAAAATTAGGGGAAAAAAATTGAAAATCGGTGTTTGCCTTGAGGTTGCCTCCAGGCTGCAGCCTGTAGTTGGTTCTTTGCTTGTCCTGGAAGGAATTATCCCACAGCCACAGCATCCTGCAGCTCCCACTGGGATTTAGGGAAAATTCCTCCCAGGGAGGAGAGACAATTGTTGATTTGAGCAGACTGAAGGAGAGAGAAGAGTTTTGTTTGCCATCTAAGCTGTTCATTAAGACTTTATTGGCTTTTTATTAAGAATCTGCTGCATTTTCTCTCAGGTTTGGTTTGTTTTCTTTCTGTGTTGAGTAGAAATTCATCATATTCAGTGTACAAAGTTGTTTAGCTTTAAATACCAGGGTTAAATATCAGGTTTCTTCCATGAGGAGCCCAAAGCACTGACATTCCTCCTTGGTTTTCTTTACCTCAGGAAGAAGCAATCAGGTCACGTGGATTTCTTTCCAAAAGTCCCCCTTTTCTCCTTAAAACACAACCCAGCTGCTCCTGGTGCTCCCAGATCTTCATTTGCTTTCCTGTAGAAACACAATTCCTGTCTGGGGTGGGAGGAGAGGTGCTGAGGGGCTGGCACATCCCCCAAAGCCCTATTCCAGTTTTCCCTGCTGCTGATTTTGATTTTCTGGGACACAAGGGATGCTCTCTCCACAGCCCATCACGAGTTTTTTCCTGCCTTAGCTGGAGGGCTTTGCTCCCACACCACCTCTCTCGTTTATTCCCCAAAATGACCCAGATTTTGGGCACAGCACCCCTGAGGGAGGCTCAGAGTGGAGGAGACAAAGTTCTGCTGAAGGATTTGGCTCCTGTGGGGCCTTTCCAGTCTCTGGGGATGTGGTTTATAGCCAAGGGTGATGAAATGTACGAAATATATGAAATATATGCCAGTCATGCCCAGGAGCTGTTGGTTGTGATGGATGGAGGGGCTGGGAGTGGTGGATTCTGGTGGGAATGTGGAGGGAGAGATGGAAATTTCTGTTCCCCAGTGGGAATTTTCCAGGCAGGAAATGTTGGAGTCACTGTCCTTTCCTTGGTGACAGTGTCAAATCGAGTTCTGTGTCACCAGGAGATGATCCCTGGAATGTCCAAGGTCAGGCTGGAGCACCCTGGGACAGTGGGAATTGTCCCTGCCCGTGGGAAGGGTGGAATGGGATGGGATTTTGGGTCCTTTCCCACCCAATTCCAGGATTCTGTGTTGGCCCACTGTGCCAGGAGAGGTGAAGGAGATCCCCCAAAACCCTCCCCATGCCCTGGGCACTGCTCAAAGCCAGCCCTGCCACTGGGACCTGGCTTCAGCTGGATTTTGGGAATTCTCCTGCCATCCTGGAAGATTTTAGGTGCGTTCCCTGAAATGTGCCAAGCTGCTGAGGACCCTTTGGGATTTTCTCTGCCTGCTTCTGCAGTGATGGGTTTGGCTGCTTTTGGGAGATGAGACTTGGAGTGGGAATGTTGGTTTAATCCCCTCTGGACATCCATGGATTGACTAAAATTCTGGTTTCCCTCGTGCTGTGCTTGTTATCCCACGGGATTTTTGTAGCTCATCCCTCAGAACCTGCACAAAGGGATTAAAATCAGGATTTTGCGGTGCTGACCACAACCAAAATGACCAATCCCACCTTCCAGCCCCACAGAACATCCAAGGCCAACCCTTTTTCCCTCCACACTCCTGGAAGGGGTAATTACTGCAGCAACTCCGGCCTAATTTGAAGCGTTGGTTGTTAATTAAAACACGGCAGAGGTGTAGGGTTGTCTTTTGGTGTAACCAAAGCTCCCATTCCGGCTCCATTAATCACTTTACAGTTATTGTGCTGAGGAGAAGGGCAGGACAACTGAGATGCTGGATCAGCCCGGAGTAAACAGATTCCTGCCCTGCTGGCATCCCAAAGGCCACGGCCCAGGGCTCCCTGCTCCTTTGTGATCCAATTCCCAGCCATAATTAAATGTTAAATTGGTGCTGTCAGTGCTCTGTAAACCAAACCAGGGATCTGCCCTCTGCTGGAACCTGAACCCAAACTTCCACGGATGAATTGGCGTGCGTCATAATTAAATCATCAAGGCTGGCCTTTTAATTCGCTGGGAAACGGGAGATCTCGGCCATGGAAAAAGGATCATGTTTCCTGATGAGCTCATTAACCTGCCCACTGTGCTCCCTGTTAACCAACAGACATGGAGCATCTTTTCCCAACCCTTCATCCCTTATTTTCCTGTTCATCTTGACTCCAGGATGTTTTCCCACTGTTGGTTCATCCCCACAGCTCGTGGATTCATGGATTCAGGTGCTCCTCTATCAAAATTCCCATGGATAATCTCATTTTCTTCACTGATTTTTTCCCCCTCTGCCTTGTTCAACTCTGATTTTTTTCCCCTAAAATCTGGTGCCACTCTTACATGAATCCACTCTTACATGAATGTTCTTCCAAGAATTATTAAATGAAGGTGAAGTTTTTAGGAATTTCCAAGCCTTTAGGAGAAATTAGGAAAAAGGATCATGTTTCCTGACCAGCTCATTAACCTGCCCACTGTGCGCCCTGTTAACCAACAGACGTGGAGCATCTTTTCCCAACCCTTCATCCCTTATTTTCCTGCTCATCTTGACTCCAGGATGTTTTCTCACTGTTGGTTCATCCCCACAGCTCGTGGATTCATGGATTCAGCTGCTCCTCTATCAAAATTCCCATGGATAATCTCATTTTCTGCACTGATTTTTTCCCTCTCTGCCTTGTTCAACTCTGTGTTTTCCCCCTAAAATTTGGTTGCATAAATGTTCATCCAGGAGTTATGAAATGAAGGTGAGGTTTTTAGGAATTTCCAAGCCTTTATGAGACATTAGGAGTAAAAAGGATCATGTTTCCTGACCAGCTCATTAACCTGCCCACTGTGCTCCCTGTTAACCAACAGACATGGAGCATCTTTTCCCAACCCTTCATCCCTTATTTTCCTGTTCATCTTGACTCCAGGATGTTTTCTCACTGTTGGTTCATCCCCACAGCTCGTGGATTTGTGGATTCATGGATTCAGCTGCTCCTCTATCAAAATTCCCATGGATAATCTCATTTTCTGCACTGATTTTTCCCCCTCTGCCTTGTTCAACTTTGATTTTTTCCCCTAAAATCTGGTGCCACTCTTACATGAATCCACTCTTACGTGAATGTTCTTCCAAGAATTATTAAATGAAGGTGAAGTTTTTAGGAATTTCCAAGCCTTTAGGAGAAATTAGGAAAAAGGATCATGTTTCCTGACCAGCTCATTAACCTGCCCACTGTGCTCCCTGTTAACCAACAGACATGGAGTATCTTTTCCCAACCCTTCATCCCTTATTTTCCTGTTCATCTTGACTCCAGGATGTTTTCTCACTGTTGATTCATCCCCACAGCTCGTGGATTCATGGATTCAGCTGCTCCTCTATCAAAATTCCCATGGATAATCTCATTTTCTGCACTGATTTTTCCCCCTCTGCCTTGTTCAACTCTGATTTTCTTCTCCCTAAAATCTGGTGCCGCTCTGTTACACAAGTGTTCATCCAAGAATCATTAAATGAAGGTGAAGTTTTTTAGGAATTTCCAAGCCATTACCAGAAATTAAGGGAGTGCTCAGGGTTATAAATAAGATTAAACGACATTTTTGCCCTGTCATTGGGTGATTTTCCATGAAAAAAAAACCACCCTAAAAACCCAACTATTAAAGCTTTTCTTCTTCAGTAATAATTGCTGGAGGTACAGAGAGGTAAAATATTAGAATTCTTTAAAGTTAGTGCCACGTCTCTGACAGTGCTGCCATAAATCAGAGGGAGACAGTAAAACCAGTGAAGAGGAAAACCTTTAATGGTTTTGTTTTTATGCAAAAAAATTGGATTTTGCGGAGAGTTGTTTTTTTGGTTTTTTTTTTTTTTTGTTAATCTTCCTTTATTTCCTCACGTGTGCCTGGTTAGAAATAGTCAAGTCATTGTTAAATAGCCAATTCTGGGTGTTTCTCCTCAGAAATTAAAATAAATCGCTGTTGAAATACTCTGGGAAATTATTTGGGGGACGTGTCAACATCAGGAATATTTCTTTCTGTCTTTCTGTGCACCCTCTAAGCAAAAAATAAATACAGAAATTGAATTTTGCTGCTGTTTTCTGTGAGGTCCTGAAGTTCTGAGAAAGAATTCTTAATCTGTTTTAATTCAATTTAATTGGTGGCTCTGAAAATACGCCAAGGACTGGCAGATTGGTGAGATAATCCTGATTTTCCATGAAAATTCCGAATAAAGGTGGTAATCTTAATTAATCCCATTGAAAGGAAGTGGGGAAATGGATAAATTCAAGGTTAGACTCAAAGGTTTAAAGTTGGATTTGATTTTGCAGGTCTTTTCCCACCTAAATGATTCTGTTAAATTCCCATTGATACTTTATTTTTGTGCTGCATCAAAGCCTTTAATGGGTCTATTTTATATCAAAAAATACAGATGCAAACCCAGATAAATCAAAAATACATTTTTGATGCCTTGTTTTCCTCAGTTTTCCTTCAGAAATGCTGGCTGAAATTGGCTTTACATAAAATCCAGGATTTAAAATTCCATTTTCCTGTGAAATGAGTTTCCTTCCATTGCACATCCTCACAGAGGGAATTGGATATAATCTCAAATTATGGAATTTTTTTCCTCCCCTCAGGGCTTACCACGTCCGTAGTGGAAAAATCCTGGCAGTGAAGGTAAGAAATTCCAGATATTTTTATTTTCTTCCCTTTTTTCCTGCCCTTCCTTTCCTTCCCTCTGATCTTTGGCTCTCAATTTGATTTATTTCATGAATTTAATTCGTGTAGAGGAAAATGATTTATTCATTCATTTATTTACTTACAGGAAAACCCCCCAGCCTCTAAATTTAGTCATTCCCAATGAGCTCAGATTGCCAAAATTCAGGATTTCCCCACAGGGAATTGCCTGAAAATCCCAGATTTTGATATTTCCATGGATGTTTCCAAGGGCAGTTGGGCTCCTTGTTTGGAGTTTGTAAAATTTTGTGATCAGAAAAAAAATCCCAATTTTCTCTGAAATTCACTTAAAACTGGGATAAAATAATGCCAACAGAGTGGCAGCTCTTGGATGCAATTTGTTAATTAAATTAGGCTTGTAAATGAAATTATTTATAGTTCATCTGCACAAAAATAAACCCTAAAAAGTGATTTTTTTTTTTTTCAATGAATCAGATTTTTCTCAATTTGACCATTTTGCCAGTGGAGAGTTGGGAAAACAATTTTGGTGCATTCGTACAATTCCAATTAATAGTTGGTGATCTAAAAAAAAAGTCAATTTTAAAATAAAACTTACGGAATAATTGCTTAAAAATCAGGGAAAATAAATGTATTTTTTTGGGATTTTTCCCGTCTAAACTTTAAATTCTGGGATAATTGAGATAAACTGGAAGAATGGGAGAGGAGGACTGGGGGGAGCATTGAGTGAAATGAAATTTAAAAATTAAAGGTTGTACAAGATTTCAATGAAATAATTTAAAACTAAAAGGTTGTATGAGATTTCAATGAAATAATTTAAAAATTAAAGGTTGTGTGAGATTTCAATGAAATAATTTAAAAGGTTGTACAAGATTTCAATGAAATAATTTAAAGACTAAAAGGTTGTACGAGATTTCAATGAAATATTTTATTTATTGGGCAAAATTTGTGTGGTTTGATGTCAGGTTTGGGCTCAAGGTTGTGGCTCCAGCCGTGTAAAATTTATTAAAAGGAGTTTTTGTCCAAGTTTGGGCTTTTCCTGAGGATCACAGAAATTCCTTTATCCCAGCAGAAAAAAAAAATAAAAAAAAAATTGATTTTTCTGTGGGTTGCAGGGAAGGAAAATTGAAACAGATTTGAAACCTGTGGAAAACAGAGAAATAACATCCTGATAACTTCTGATCACAGAAACTTGAAAAAGTTTTGGGAATATGTTTTAAATCCTGTTATAGAGGAAAAAATTTGAGATCTGAGCCCCAGATCTTTCCTGGGAAAGCAGAGTTCTGCTTTTTTTAATTTTAATGATAATATATAGATTTAATTTGCCAAAAAACCTCCAAAAACCTGTTGATTAAAACACTTTCAGCTGTTAAATAATGAACTCAGTGTTAATAATCCATAACAGAATTCCTCAGTGATGCACCAAATTCCATATTTTATCTATAATTTAAATGTACTTTCCATATTTGATAGAACCTTAACCTCCAGAGGGTTTAATTCCTTTTCCCAAGGTAACTTTTTCCTATTTCAAGAGGGGAAAAAATCTTGAAATCTGAGCCTTAGACCTCTTCTGGAATAGCAGAGTTCTGCTTTTTTTAATTTTAATGATAATATAGAGATTTAATTTGCCAAAAAAACCTCCAAAAACCTGTTGATTAAAACACTTTCAGCTGGTACATGATCAACCCAACGCTAATAATTGATAGCATAATCCCTCAGTGATGCGCCAAATTCCAAATTTTATCTATAATTTAAATGTGCTTTCCATATTTGATAGAACCTTAACCTCCAGAGGGTTTAATTCCTTTTACCAAGGTAACATTTCCTATTTCCAAAGGTCCTGTTCCCTGGGCCTGAGGGTGCCTCCAAAATCCCTGTCATTTGGGTGAAAACTTCATTGAGGAAGATGCAGCAGCATCAGGGAGATCAGGGGACTTCCATGTCATTTAAATTTATTTTTTTAATTACTTTCTAGTCCAGTATTTCCCCATTTCACCCAGTTTTGACCCTGGGTCCAACACTCAGGTGAAATAATGATTTGTGCTGAAGAGTTTTTTTTTTTTTTGGCAAAGGGGTTGATTTAGGGAAAAAAAACCCCAAAAAACCAATTGTTTAATGTTCCATCTGAGCTGTTTTAATTCTGGGAATTTTGGATTCCCCATCCCTGGAATGTCCCAAGGCCAGGGCTTGGAGCACTATGGATTAGTGAAATTCAATCCCTTTAAAGTCCTTTCCCACCCAAACCATCCCAAAATTTTCGAGAATTTCCATCCAAATCTTCCTTCACAGCTTCTCTCTCAGCAGCAACAGCTCTGAGGAGATTTTTTTTTGAGTTCTTTTTGTTTTTTATTTTGCTGTAACTCAGCCCTTGCTGGAAACTGTCACCTCTTGAATCCCCGAGAGGTTGTTTTTGTTGTTGTTGTTTTTTTTTTTTCACCCATACAAAATAGGCTCAGAAATTTCATACAAAAGGAGATGATAAATGCAGGTTAAGGTGGGATGTAAATATATATATTTTTTTTTTCCCCCTCTTTCTGTGCTGTAAATAAATAAGGTTCCTCCAGCCTTGACATCAGGTGGGGTCACACAAGGCACACATTTCCAGGTGGAAGAAAACAGTAAAATAATTCTGCAGAGAAGGTGAGGCTGAGCTCCCATCATTCATTTTAGGGTGAAAGAATCTTGTCATTCTTCTGCCTGTGCCCTTCCCTTGGTGTCCTGACCACCTGGAAATGCCAAAACTCTGCTTATCCCAGGTTATTACCCTCATCACGGGGATGTTTCTAATTAGGGTTAATACAAACGAGCCCCATTCCCTCATTCTAGGCCTGGTTTTTTGGGATATTTCTGAGCCTGGGGTCAGAGAGATTCCTCACTGGGATCAGAACTGAGATAAAATTTTGATTTCCCCCCATTGGCCAGGTGGAATTCTGGTGCTGTGCAGTGAACACAAACCGCTGGGATCCCAGCAGGTGAATTCCTGAGGTTGTTTTTTTTTTTTCCACGCCAGGAAAAAAAAAAATGGAAGTGAATATCGTTGGCAAATGATTATTGATCTGGACAAGTGTGTTAAAGGGTTCTTGGCAGCCCTGTGTTCCACTTACAATTTAGTTTAGTGACAGCTTTTATAAATAACCCCCGAGCCCAGCTCTGGGAAGAGGCAGGTTATTGGTTTTTCCTGGAGACGGATTTTGGGTGCCGTGTTTGGAAACGTTCTGTTCTGTGCTGTTCTGTCAGCACTATTCCTGCAAGGTTTATTCTGCTGATGCTGAGAACTGCCTGAAGTTACCTTCCCTTTAGCTGAAAGTGTTAAATTGGTGTGTGAAATGAAATTCAGCTGAGGTGTTGGGTGGGGGCAGGCTGAGCCTGACTCAAAGCAGGTTTGTAAAGTTTGGTTCGGAAAGCAGAGCTTAATAACTAATAATTTTCAAGTTTTCAAGGGATTGTGGCAAAGAATTCCGTGTTAAATTTGATTTTCGGTGCCTGGTTAAGAGGCTTTGCCCTGAAAATCCTGGAAATGTATAACTCCAGGAAGTGCAGCCCACTTTGGTCCTGCTGAGGAGTTGGGATGGGGAGAAAATTTTCCTTCCTGTTAAAATATTCTTTCCACCTATTCCTCTCTCTTCCTGGTTATCCCACGAGGATTCTTAGTCCGTGGATCTTCAGGATTTTTCTTTGGAAGAATTCAGTTCCCTTTTCCACGAACTCTGTGCATTTCTGTGTTTCAGGTCATCCCCTTGGATATAACACTGGAACTCCAGAAGCAGATCATGTCAGAGTTAGAAATTCTCTACAAGGTGTGTGGGGTTTTTACCATTGGAACCCTTCTCGCTTCCATTTTCTTGGAGCAGATTTTAAAACAGCCTCGTGGCTTTTTGTTTTTGTTTTGTTCTGTTTTCTCTCTCTCTTTTCCCAGTGTGACTCCTCGTACATCATAGGATTTTATGGTGCTTTTTTCGTAGAAAACAGGATTTCACTGTGTACAGAGTTCATGGATGGTGAGTAGTGGATCCAGTTTGCTTTTGATTGCTAAGTAATTAAATGAGGAATTTTTTTTATTATTATTATTATTTTTTAGAATAAAATGCCATGGTAAGACTCGAAAACGTGGAGTATTAATAATATTGCAGATAGTTCAAAAAATACCAGAGGCAGGTTGGGATTGGGAGCATATTCTGCATGGAACTTCCCTCACTTTTATGGAAAATGTAACCAGAAGAGAAATAAAGGCAGCCTTCATTTGTGGTTTGATGTTGGAGCCTCCCGTGCAATCTGTCCTCGCTGACAAAACAGCTGTTCCTCACTTGGAGTGTTTTGATAGCCAAAACAGCTTTTCCTTTCAAGAAATCTATTAACCCAATGTCCTGGCTGTTTGCAGTGGAAATGGGCTCTTAATTACCAGGCAAGGAGTTATTTTCCAGCCCAGCTGTTTCCCAGCTCACCGCTGACTTCCTTCTCCAGCGCCTTCTTGTTCCTCACCCCAAAACCATCCCTGAGCCCGCAGCCTGGAATTCCAGGGTTCTGTGTTCAGATCTTTGGGGTCTCAGACCTTTGAGGTGTTCAGATCTTTGGGGTGTTCAGATCTTTGGGGTCTCAGATCTTTGGGGTCTCAGATCTTTGGGGTCTCAGATCTTTGAGGTGTTCAGATCTTTGAGGTGTTCAGATCTTTGGGGTCTCAGATCTTTGGGGTGTTCAGATCTTTGGGATGTTCAGATCTTTTGGGTCTCAGACCTTTGGGGTGCTCAGATCTTTGGGGTGCTCAGATCTTTGGGGTCTCAGATCTTTGGGGTCTCAGGTGTGGGGCAGAGTTTGATGTGGCACGTGCTGTTTGTCCCTGCAGGGGGATCTCTGGATGTTTATAGGAAAATTCCAGAACACGTCCTGGGAAGGATAGCAGTGGCTGTGAGTACTCTGATGGCTTTTCTCTCTCCTTTTTTTGGTTGTGGGTGTGGAAAATCTGGGATTTGGGTGGGCTTTGGGACAGCTCCAGGATCTGTGTGAAGGAATGATCCTTCCTCTCTCTTTTTTTGGTTGTGGATGTGGGAAATCTGGGATTTGAGTGAGGCAGCTCCAGGATCTGTGTGAGAGGAGGATCCTTCCTCTCTCCTTTTTTTGGTTGTGGGTATGGAAAATCTGGGATTTGAGTGGGGCAGCTCCAGGATCTGTGTGAAGGAATGATCCTTCCTCTCTCCTTTTTTTGGTTGTGGGTGTGGAAAATCTGGGATTTGGGTGGGCTTTGGGGCAGCTCCAGGATCTCTATGAAGGAATGATCCTTCCTCTCTCTTTTTTTTGGTTGTGGGTGTGGAAAATCTGGGATTTGAGTGGGGCAGCTCCAGGATCTGTGTGAAGGAATGATCCTTCCTCTCTCCTGCTCCTCCAGACCATCCCCTGTGCTCAGGGACTCTGGGATTTAGGAAAACTTCCTTTGGAATGTCCAACACAACCTCTGGGGGTTCGTGGGGTGCTGGCAGGGATGGGAATTCTCTGCTGTGAGGAAAAGCTGGGATTGTCCAGCCTGGAGAGGAGAAGGATCCAGGGAGAGCTCAGAGCTCCTTCCAGGGGCTCCAGGAGAGCTGAGAGGGACAAGGGCTGGAGGGACAGGACACAGGGAATGGCTTCAGAGTGGGAAAGGGGAGATTTAGATGGATTTTGGGAAGGAATTCCTGCCTGGGAGGGTGAGGAGATGCTGGGATAGAATTCCCAGAGAAGCTGTGGCTGCCCCTGGAATGTCCAAAGCCAGGTTGGAGCAGCCTGGGACAGTGGAAGATGTCCCTGCCCATGGCAGGAGGTGGCACTTGGATGAGCTTTAAGGTCCCTCCCAACCCAAAGCATCCCAGGATTCTGTGACAGGAATCTGTGAAAGGATGGGCTGAATTGAGTGGGATAAAGAAAGGAAAAATAAAAAAGAATTCACTGGAGATCTGTGTGGTCCCAGCCCTTCCTATCAGCATTTCTTCCCATCAGGATGGGGCAGTGCTTTTAACCCCCTTTATTTATTTCAATCTTGATTTAATCAGCCTTTGGGCCTTTCTCTTCCCTGTGGTTCCTTCAGGAGGGGATTCAGCTGGGGCTCCTTTGTCTCTGAGCTCCTCATTTCCACCCTGACTCTCCTCATTTCCATCCTGCCTGTCCTTGTTCTGCCCAGAGGGACCTCCTCGCTTCTCCTTGCCAGCCTGGAGGATGAGGCTGGTTCCTGGCACCAAAAAAGCAGTGGCAGAACAGATTTCCTGTGCTCTCCTCAAGGCTGGTGAGGAGGATGAAGCTCTTCCCTTGGCAGGGGCTGGTCTCTCACCCCTTCCACACCTGAGCAGCCCCAGGGAAGGGTTAATTGGGGTCATTTTTGGGCTGGGGAGTCTGGGCTGTCAGAAGGAGCCCTCAGATCTCCTGGGTTTGGTTTTGAGCTGTTGACAAGTGGGATCCTTAGAGCTCATCCTTGGGGCTCCGCAGCCTTCAGCTGTTAAAAATCCACTGGCCACGATTGAAAACTCAAAGTACAGACTGACAGAAAATGTAAAAGTTTTTAAAAAATCCATCTTTCCCCGCAGCTGAGCCCAGGGTAATGACCAATGTCTCAGTGGATCTCACCAGGGAGGGAGAAACTGCAAAAACAATTGCGAAATATAAGGACTACTTTGATAACTTAAGCAGTTTAAAGCATAACAAAGTTATTCTATCATGTGCCATTTAATTAAGTGCTGCCTTTTCACATTCATTAGACATCAAGCTGACAATTCCAATCCTTTAATCCAACACAGGCGGCTATTTAGTCTCTGTTCATTGTAATTCACAGCTCTGCTCTCCTCTTAATTTGTGTGGCCTGCCCAGGGTGATGAACATCCCTCTCTGATGCTGCTTCCTCTGAGCAGCTTCAAATCTGCTCATTATGGAGCTGGCAGGTTCCTCGTGGAGCTGGAGTGTTTTTCAGAGGGGAAACCTTTCATCTGCTCTCCCCTCTGGAGCACTGAGTGGGGAGTTGCTCACAGGATCCCCATTTTGCTCCTGGGTTGGTGATCCTGGGCTGGGATTCCAACATTCCCTCAGCTGCTGGTTCCTTCTCCTTTTCCTCTCTCACTCCTGGGGTGGGTTTATCCCCACCTTCCCCATCCTCCCCTTGGCATTCCACAGGTGTTCTCCACAATCTCCCTCTTGTTCCTGATGCTCCAGCCCCACCTTTTATGTCTCCATATCTGGATTTTTTTTTTTTTGGTTCCCTTTGGGGTCATTTTGTCCCTGATCAGTCAACCTGTGATCCTGAGTCCCTCACAGGGATATTTCACTTCTCCTGGTTATTTTATTTATTTCCTGCCTGTGAGCCTGACTCCCTGACGTAGATATTTCATTTTTCCTAATTATTTTATTTCCCATTTGTGATGCTGACTCCCTGACATGGATATTTCCCTTTTCCTGGATATTTTATTTTATTTATTTCCTGCCTGTGATCCTGACTCTCTGACATGAATATTTCCCTTTTCCTGGATATTTCATTTCCTGGTTTTTATCCTGACTCCCTCACAGGGATCTTTCCCTTTTCCTGAATATTTTATATATTTCCCATTTGTAATGCTGACTCTCTGACATGGATTTTCCCCTTTTCCTGGATATTTTATTTTATTTATTTCCCATTTGTGATCCTGACTCCCTGACATGAATATTTCCCTTTTCCTGAATATTTTATATATTTCCCATTTGTGATGTTGACTCCTTGACATGGATTTTTCCCTTTTCCTGGATATTTTATTTATTTCCCATTTGTGATCCTGACTCCCTGACATGGATTTTTCCCTTTTCCTGGATATTTTATTTTATTTATTTCCCATTTGTGATCCTGACTCCCTGACATGGATCTTTCCCTTTTCCTGGATATTTTATTTATTTCCCATTTGTGATCCTGACTCCCTGACATGGATCTTTCCCTTTTCCTGGATATTTTATTTCCTGGTTTTTATCCTGTCTCCCTGACATGGATCTTTCCCTTTTCCTGGATATTTTATTTATTTCCCATTTGTGATGCTGCCCCCTGACATGACTATTTCCCTTTCCCTGGGTGTTTTATTCCTGCTCTCAGAGCAGCAGGTGAGCCCTGGGGCCGACCCAGCAGCTCCTCTGCTCTGCTGCCCATTTTGGGCGCAGTGGAATTATTGGAAGGAGGCAGCAGAAGCCTTTTGTTTTCCCTGGAATTCCTCCCTGGCCCAGGAATGGCTCCTTGGAGCCTCCCCACGTTGTGTCTGAGGTGGCAGCAGAGCCTTTTTTGGGGGGATTACCCCCTAATCCCCCCTGAGCCCCTTGGGATTACCCAAATCCTGGGATTGCTGCACGGAGGAGAGGGATAGACCAAAGCTGAGCTCACACAGATGGATTTTGTACACAGAACCTGCAGCTTCCATGTTGTTTTTTTTGGTTTTTTCCCCCAGCCTGGTTTGTTTTTTCCTTCCCTGTGTCCAGAGTCATTTGTCTTTTATTCTCCCAAGACTTCTCCAGTGGAAGCAGCTCGATGAAATGCGTGACCTGCACATCTGGTCCTTGGAATTCGTTCTGTTTGTGGAAGTTTGGAGGTGAAAGCATTTCCAGGGGAGAAGGATGCAGCACATCCAGGCATTCCCTGCATCCCAGCTCTCCTCTGGCTCCAGCCCTGGCATTCCTGGGGTTGGGCTCACTGATCTGGGGGGGACTTTTCCAACCCGAATGGTCCTAAATGGGCACCTCTGGGTTTGTCTTTCCCATCCTCTGCCCTCTCAGCCAGACTTCTCATGGATGTGGAGCTGCTGGAGCAGTTCCAGAGAGGCCCCAGGGCTGGAGGCGGGCTGGGAGAGCTGGGAATGTTCCCCTGGAGAAGGGAAGGACCCAGGGAATCCTCAGAGCTCCTTCCAGGGCCTGAAGGAGCTCCAGGAGAGCTGGAGAGGGACAGGGGACAGAGGGACAGGACACAGGGAATGTGTCCTGGCCTTGGACAACCTGGCCTTGGACATTCCAGGGATCCAGGGGCAGCCAGAGCTTCTCTGGGAATTCCATCCCAGCCCCTCCCCACCCTCCCAGGCAGGAATTCCTTCCCCATCTCCCATCCAGCCCTGCCCTCTGGCAGTGGGAAACCATTCCCCCTTTCCTGTCCCTCATCCCTGGGGAATCATCTCTCTCCAGTTTTGTTTTTGGTTCCTTCAGGTCCCCAAGGCCACAGTTGGGTCACCAATTCCAATCCTCAATTCAGCCTTTCCCCCTGGAGATGTGGAGGGATCTGTGCCTTCACCCCAAAACCCATCCCTGAGCGAGACACTCTCAGTGAGCAGACAAAACCCTCCGAAATCTCTCTCCTCCCTCCTGTTTTTTTCTGGGAACAGCAGATTTTGGGATGCTGTGAGCACTCCACCCGTGGTGCTGCTCCATCCTCAGGCCTGGGGGGTTCCAAACCCTCTCCCTGCCTTGCTTTTGCCCCTTCCCCACGTTGATTTTCCCCCGAGTCCCCGCAGCAGTGACATTGTGCTCGGCGTTGATTGAAGTTCCCCCTGAAAGGATGTGCACTTGAACTGTCGGCACAGGCAGTGATTGACAGCAGGTGGAAGCACTTTTTGTGTCAAGGCTTTGTCAAGGCATTGTTGTAAAATAAAAAAATAAAACAAAAATAAAAAAAAAACCACCTTCCTTGGCTGAATGATAATAATTCCTGCTCCTGCTTCTCCCATCAAAAGATTCTCGCTGCCAGTTGTAGGGTGGTGTTTAATGCTGCAGAGCCCTTCCCTAACAGGCAAATGAAAAACGAGGTGGGTCCATTTGGGGAGCTCCTGGGAGCAGATTTACAGCCCAGGATAAAAGGGAAAAACTCCTTTTTTTTTTTTTTTAATTCCTTTCTGCACCCAGAGAACGTGAAGGGAGAGTTTGGTTCATCCCATGGCTCCCCTCACTGCTCACCCAGCACGTGTTCCATTCAAAAAATGTTTAACAACTCACAGGTGTTGATTTGTTTTGTAAGAAATCTTGGTGGTGTGTTTGTGTTTTTTTGTTTTTTGGTTTGTTTTTTTTTAATGCTTGCTTTAAACGAAATAATTTCCTATCATTTTAAAGATTTTCAGTAGTCTGAATGCATTTTTAATAATCAAAGAGTTTCCTGTTCTGAAAATGCCTTTGGCCGTTGGAGGAAGCTTGAAATGTTGCATCTCCTAGATTTATTGATCCTTCATTATTTTAATCATTATTATTATTACTGTTATTGTTGTTATTATTATATCAAAACGCTGTAGATACAATTCCCATTTGCTTTTCATAAACCATGGAATCACAGAAGGATTAAAGCTGGGCAAGAACCTTTAAGATCATCAAATCTAAATTAAATTAAAAGGTTGGAGGTGAACAAACCACTCCTGGGCAGGCACAATTTGACCAAAGCTTTTGTTAAAGGTAAAAACCATCTGAGGCCAGGAGCTGGTTGGGTTTGGAGTGAGTTTAAGGGAGGAATTATCTCCTGGAATAATTTAATTAGGGCCCCACCATCATTATTTGCTTTACAGAAAATATTCTGATTCCACCACCATCATTTTTCTTACAGAATAAATTCTAAATTTAGAATAAATTTATTAAATTTATTCTTAGAATAAATTCTAAAATTCAAAGGAGTTTCTAACCCAAGAGGAAGGCAGAAAATTCCTGTGCTCTCTGCTTTCACTCTGTATCATTTTTAGCACTTCTGCTCGATGACTGCAACATAAATAATTGCATTTTGGGCTACTCAGAGCACAGAAAACATCATTGTCTTGACTGCAGAAGTCACCCAACTTGAGCAGTGTCAGAGATGCTGCACTGTGCTGGAGATCCATGAGGAAAACGTCCTGGAAATGGAATTAAATTTCCCCTCGGGGATGGAGAGGGTTCAGAAGAGGCTGAAAGGGGCTGGTTGAATTTTGTGCTGGAGTTTTGGAGTTTGGCTTTAGCAGTTTTGGTGGTGGAAGGAGCAGATTTTAAAATAAAGATAAAGATTAAAATAAAGATAAACCTGCCCATGTTTAGGAGTTGTATCTAATTTTGGAATTGTACTTTAGGAGTTGTATTTAATTCAGGAATTCTGTTTTAGGAGTTGTATTTCCTTTTAAGAATTGTGTTTTAAGAGCTGTATTTAATTTAGGAATTGTATTTCAGGAGTTGTATTTCCTTTTAGGAATTGTGGTTTAGAAGTTGTATTTAATTCAGGGATTATGTTTTAGGAGTTGTATTTAATTCAGGGATTGTGTTTTAGGAGTTGGAATTTCCCTGCTGGGGAGTGAATTAGGATTTGTGTTTGGTCCAAAATGACCGATAGGGAGAATGAGGGAATTTTGACAGTTCAGGAAGAAAAATTCCACATTTCCATTGAGTAAATAAAAGCCTGGGAAATAAAGGAAAAGGCAGAGGATGCAGGAAATGGAAAGGAAGGGGAGGGAGGATGAAGTGGAAGAGGTTATGAAGAGATTTTGTTGTTTTCTGGCCCTTTTCCACGAGGACAAATCATTCCACCCTTTGGCCTTTGTGACTTTTAACACCCCACCAAGGACAGGTGAATTAAAAATACCCTGGGATGGCTGAAGGGATTCAGTGGGAGCTCAACTGACTTCACATTGCAGTTCCTGGCCAAAAAAAATGTAAAAAAATTCCTGTGTGCATTATTGATTTGTGTATTAATAAAGGACCTGCAGGTTTTTAGCAGGGAGGGAGGTGGGATCTCCCCTTTTCCTGGTCTCATCTCCCACTTCAGCTGAAATGTGGAATTTTTTTCTGATCAGGAATCCCTAAAATATGATAATTTTTTTTCCCTTTTTTTTTTCTTTTACCTAAAGGTGGTGAAAGGCCTGACCTATTTATGGAGTCTGAAGATTTTACACAGAGGTGAGTAGCAGCTCTTCTCTGTTCTGCAGTGAAATTTTTTCACAGCTCTTCCCACCAAGACACTTGACCAAGCAAACATCTGCTTTTGACTCCAGTGGGGTAATGAAGAATGGGTTTTACTCGTTAACCTTGCACACTTTCTTGTAAAACATTTTTTTTTTATTGCTCTTTTATTGCCCTCCCTCCTCCCCTGAAGAGAAAAATTAATTTAACTGGGATTTAGAAGCTTGGGGGTGCAAACAGTTGGGAAAAATCAGCCTGGAAATGAGATTTTTGGCTGGTTTTGGGGACAGGAAAGAGGCAAGGAATTTGCTTTTCCAGGGAAATGGCAGAAATCCAAGGAATTTTCAGAAATCTCATGTGATGGCCACAAGTGTTGCTGGAGGCTCAGATCTTGAAAAATCACAGCCCACTGTGCCCTGCCATGGTCAGGGACATTTAAAGGCTTTAAATGTGCTTGGACATAAGTCAGGTTTGGGTTTTGGTGTTTATTCTCTTTCCTGCAGCTCATTTGGGGTCTTCTGGTTGAACTTCTCATTTATCCCTTGCTTTTTTTTTCCTTGTTAAATTTTGTTTAAAACGTGTCTGTTTGGAAAAATTAAATTCAGATCCACCAAAACTTTAAAAAAAACACCCCAAAATCCCAAACAATATGGAAAATTCTGCTTAAAGAGCAAGAGAAGTCCATTCCCCCTACACCAAACTTCTCCAAAATAGGAAAAAAAAACCCAAAGGAGAAACTTATTCCATTTTTAGGGTTTCCAGGGTGTCTGGAAGGAGCTGCTCTGGTCCCTGGAGCTGCTGTGTCATTCCCACATCTTTTCTCTCCTCCTGGGAGCACAACTGGGGCTGCACAAACCCAGGATTTTGATGAATGATGTTTGGTCCTTGCTGTGCTCTGAAGAAAAGCTCAGAAACTGATTTTTCATCACTCTTCTGATTTATTTTTTTTTTTTTGTCCTGGCCTTGCTCTGTCACTGGCTTGACCCAGCAGTGCAGAATTCTGGGCTGGGGACACTGTGAGAGTTCCAGCTTCAGCAGCTTCCCCAAGAATTGTATTTATTTTACCCAGTTTTTGGCTCCAGAAAATTTCTGTGTCTTCTGAGCAGGGCCAGAGGAATGGTGTTGGGGGAGGTAAATGAGGGAAACCTTATAAATACGATTGCTTAGCTAAAGGATTCTGAAAATATGACACCTATAATCGAAATAGAAATGAAAGCTGACTTTGAGTTGTAGGATACTGAGTCTTAGTTCCTATAGAACCTGAAAACAATGGTCTAAAGAGCTGCAGGAGAATCCCTTTGGATTGAACAATCCCTTTCTGCTGGCTGAGGGACCCAAAGGTCAGTGTGGCAAACCAGAAAAGTCTCAAGAGTAGTTTTTAGAGTTTAAAATATAACACAGTGTGGTGATGTAGTAGCTCTTATGGGCTGTGTGTAGATTCTATAGGATTTTGTGTCTTGTGTTGGTTGGTCACTGAGAATTAGAATATTCATCACAAAAGGAGATGTGATGTGTTGTATAAAGGACCTCGCTCTCTTACCTCTTCCCCCAGAATTCTGACCCCTGCCCTTTGCTCTCTCTCTCCCTCCTCTCTCAGCTCTCACCCTGCTGTCCTCTCTCCCTCTCTCTTTGGGATTTCCCTTCTCCCTTTCACCCACCACCCTGCGATAAACCCGGAATATCTCAGCAGAATTCCTGGGATGCTCCTAGAGGATGGGATGGCAGGCAGCTGATGACTTCCCCTTCCTTCTCTCCTGGTTTCGATGCTCAGAGGTGAAAGGAGGACTTTTGACTCCTGAATTCGTTGCTGTGTCACCCAGGGGTGACAACAGAGAGTCAGGGATCCCCAAGGAAGGGCTGGAGCAGCCCCAGGGCAGAGCTGGAGGTGCCTGGAGCAGGGAATTCAAGCCGAGGCAACAAACAATGAGCCAGTGTTTTACCACATCTCGGCGAATATTACAGCTTCACTTCAAAACAAAGCTCACAACTAATGAGGTGATAGCCGTGCATATTAATAAACCCCGAGCTGGAGTCATCGCACCCACTTCAAACATAAACAGAAGATTAACACCTCCACCACTTCCTTGGAAGATGTGAGAACGTCCCAATGATAAGTGTGCTCTTTTCCCCAGAGGATAAGAAGTCGAAATGGAAGGGTAATGAGAAATTAACTTAGATTTAAAACGGAATTAGCAATTAAACAAGTCTAATCATGTACAAAGTCAAAGTTGGTCTAAAGACGAACCAAAAAAATCTGTTAAGTTCAAGAATAAGTATAGCCCCGTGTGCATTTTATCTGCTGCGTTCTGCTTTGTTCACACCTGCTTATTAAAGGGAGTGCAGGAAATCAATGTTACCCACTTGTGTTTAATTGTACCGAGCTGCATTGCTGTGCCTGGCTCTGGGGGTGTTTATATAAATCCCATTTTTAGATTTATCTCATGGTTTGGGCACCTCAGTTTCCTGCCTGGGTTTTAAATGGAAGTTCTGGAAGCTGGTTTGGAAGGAGGGAGAGTGGAGGATGTGGAGATGTGCTCTGTGGCAGGAGGAGGTTTGGGCATCACTCAGCCCATCTCCTTTTCCCCCAGGATATCGGAAACCCAAGGATATTCCACCTCTCTTTGTTCTGGGAGGTGCTGGGGCAGGTTCCCACCTTCTCTTGTCTGCTGAGGGTTTCACCAGAGATGCCCAGAGCTGCAGATGTGACTGTCCCCCCTCTCCTGTTTTCCCTCTGGGGATAAAACCAGCCTTAGGGCCACCTAATGCAGCCCAGCCCCAAATCCAGGGCTGTTTGTGGGTTTATAGCCCGGGGGAGTGGGAGCTGTGGGGTACAGGATGAGCTCGGAGGTGCCCTCCCAGCTGAGCCAGCCCAGGATTCTGTGTTTCCACACCTTTATTTATGTCTCTCTGTATAGATAAATACAGCCTTGCCCACTCATGGACCACTTAAGGCTTATTTTAAAAAAAAAATTAATCCTGGCCTCTGCCAAACCACGCTGCTGCCTTCCTTGAACCTGGCCCGTTGCTGTTTGCTGTTTTTAAAAGCCAGGAGAAGTCAAGAGGCAGCTTTTAAAGCGTTTCAGGGCTTTTTTTTCCTTTTTTTTTTTTTTTCTCTCCCTCACACAATCATGAATCTGTTTGCTTTTCAATGCCACCAACGAGTGAAATGTTGGGTGTTCAAAAAAGCTGAACCTCTGATGGTTCTATTTACTGGTGGCTAAGAGCTTGGGGGTCCTGTTTGTTTGTGGAGAGGTGAAACTACTCAGGCAGCTCCATCAGGAGGAGAACTTGTTCATCCTCTATAATGATGCTTCATAGAAATCATTTGTATTAAGCAAGCCCTGGTAATGGGAGCATAATGACCCCTTTTGGCTCTTGTTTAAATTCTTTCACTTCTCAACACTAATATTAATCACAAGCAGATGGTGCAGAACATTATTTATGCACACTCGTTTCCCAAACCCCCCCCTCAAAAAAATATATTTAACCCATTAACTGGAGTGGGTGATGAGACCAAAAGGCTGATTTGCTGATGAGCTGATGTTCCTCCCTGCTTTCAGCATCTGATATTTTCTTTCTCAAGGAAATGAGCACAGCCACTGGAATGTACAGCAGATATTTGATTAAATCCCCTGATTCTGTGGTGCTGTCGAATTTCTGCTGGAAGGACAGCTCAGGTTGGCTCTCCCAGGGTTTGTTTGACTGCCCTTTGCTCTGTGGGCTCCGTTTTAATGGGCCAATTTTAATTTACCCAGTGCTTCCTTCCTTTTAGGATTTTCTCCTGTTCATTTGCGAGAAGGTTTTTGGGATCCTTTTTGGGATCCTTTTTGGGATCCTTTTTGGGATCCTTTTTGTTACAGCTAAAAGAAGAAGTGGTTATGCTCAGTTTTCCCCTAGAAGTTGGGAACAGCTTGGAGATCCTGGAATACCAACATTCCCTGTGTGCTGCAGCTCCTGGGGCTGGGCTCATCCCAGCTCAAGGCTCTCGGGGGTTTTCTCACCCGAGATTTCAGTGGTTTAAAGTCCTTGGCCCTCTAAAAGCCCCGAGTTGTGTCAGTGTAAAAAAGCAGAGTCCTCAAGGTTTGTTTTCAGGTTTCTCGTGGTGTTTATTATTTGATATCTCAGAATTTTCTCTGCTCCCAGCCGAGGTCTGGACAGCAGCTGGGACACGAGGGGACTGCCCACAGATGGGATGTTCCCTTACATTTATACATTTATAACGTGTCAGTTATTTACTATTTTGTGCCAATGCCCAGTGCCCACACTGAAAGTGTCATTTCTGCCTTGCTCCAATCCACTCTAACCACTTTGTGCCATCACCACCCTAAAAGATAGAGGAAAAAAAAAAAAAGTACATGAAATACCTCCCAAATTCCATCATCTTGTCCCCATTTACTCCTATTCTATAAACTCTAAAACTACTGAATTCTGTATCTACTGTACCAGACTACTATTTTCACATCCTAATAATTTGTAATTCCTTTTGCAATGCTGGAATCTTTTCCCATGGATTAAAATCAAACCCAGTGTTTTCCTGGGCTCTGTACCAAAGTCTCCAAACCCCCTGGACCAGCTCCACACCCCCCTGTCCAAAGCTCCAATTCCCTTCCTCGGGTCCCAGGCCATCCAAAGGGATGTCCTGGACTCCAACACAAGGGTAGCTCCCTATTTGTCAGGAAGAAGGTGAAGCAGGATTATTCTGCACCTCGGGATTCAGGAGGGAGCCTCTGGTGTGCTCAGCACATCTGCTTGGATTTAGCAAAGTCACCCAGCTCCAGAGGAGGCAAAACTCCATCAAAAGGGCAGCACGTGGGTGGGATTCCTGAAGATGGAGATCAGCAAACGCAAACTGAAGCTCTGGGTGCTCAGGATTTGGGGGTTTTTTTGGGAGGGAAATGACAGAATTTACAGAAGTTACAGTCCCAGCAGTGCTGATACCTCGTTTTGGAAGGACTGATCCACCTGGGCTCTGTAGGAACCATTGAATGCTCCCATTTTTAAATCTGGATTTTTAGCTCCAATACAGGCGAGCGTTTAATCAGCTTCTTAATTGAGGTTCTCCATTTCTGCGTCGCAGAGACAAATTAAGGCAGCTCCTGTGCTACCAGGAAACAGCTGCTGAACCAAGGCAAACCTAATGATAAACAAAATTACGTTCTTTTCTAGTTGGGTTTCATCCATCTGCCCCCAACCAGTGCTCACTTTTACAGGAGGCGCCGATTCAAGCTGTTGCTTTTAATCCGTTTTGACAGAAGAAAGCAGTGATTAGGCAAAGCCGGGCTCTAATCTTCCCATGTTGAAGCCAGGCCATAACGTGCACGTTCTGCTCCCCCACTGGCATCCCTGGAACTGCCAAGATGTTCAGTGTTTGCTGCACTAAAGCCAGGCTGGATGGGGAGTTTATTCCCCTCTCGATTTTACAGCAGTGCCCCGACTTGCTCTGGCATCAGGGGCACTCAGCACCAGGATGTTTGCACTGATACTCTGGTTTTGGGATGGACATTGATGGTTTATTCATGGAATTCCATCCTTTTTCAGGCTGATTTTTCAGTTTGGTAAAATCCCTGTGAGTTCTGTTCCTGTCCATCAGTGCACTGGCACTGGATGTTGAATTTATTCCCATGCTGATTTTATTTTACAGCAGTGCCCCGACTTCCTCTGGCATCAGGGGCAATCAGGACCAGGATGTTTGCATTGATACTCTGGTTTTGGGATGGACATTGATGGTTTATTTATGGAATTTCATCCTTTTTTCAGGCTGATTTTTCAGTTTGGTAAAATCCCTGTGAGTTCTGTTCCTGTCCATCAGTGCACTGGCACTGGATGTTGAGTTTATTCCCATGCTGATTTTATTTTACAGCAGTGTGCCAACTTCCTCTGGCATAAGGGGCAATCAGCATTGGGATATTTGCACTGATACTCTGTTTTTGGGATGGACATTGATGGTTTATTTATGGAATTTCATCCTTTTTTCAGGCTAATTTTCCAGTTTGGTAAAATCCCTGTGAGTTCTGTTCCTGTCCATCAGTGCACTGGCACTGGATGTTGAATTTATTCCCATGCTGATTTTATTTTACAGCAGTGCACCAGCTTCCTCTGGCATAAGGGGCAATCAGCATTGGGATATTTGCACTGATACTCTGGTTTTGGGATGGACATTGATGGTTTATTCATGGAATTTCATCCTTTTTTCAGGCTGATTTTCCAATTTCCAGTAAAAATCCCTGTGAGTTCTGTTCCTGTCCATCAGTGCACTGGCACTGGATGTTGAGTTTATTCCCATGCTGATTTTATTTTACAGCAGTGCACCAGCTTCCTCTGGCGTAAGGGGCAATCAGCATTGGGATATTTGCACTGATACTCTGGTTTTGGGATGGATATTGATGGTTTATTTATGGAATTTCATCCTTTTTTCAGGCTGATTTTCCAGTTTCCAGTAAAAATCCCTGTGAGTTCTGTTCCTGTCCATCAGTGCGCTTGCACTGGATGTCCAGCAATTTATTCCCATTTTGATTTTACAGCAACTTCCTCTGGCATAAAAGGGAACCAGCATCAGGCTATTTGCACTGATACTCTGGGTTTGGGATGGACATTGATGGTTTATTTATGGAATTCCATCCTTTTTTCAGGCTGATTTTCCAGTTTGGTTAAATCCCTGTGAGTTGTTTTCTTGTCCCTCAGTGCACTTGGTGCCAGTTCCACATTGGTGTCACCTGCAGCTTTAATAATGTGCATTTTTAGTATTGTGTAAAGCCATCTGTGTAAATGGCAGATAATATCTGTGTGGAGAGGATGGTTTATATATATATATATTTATACATTTATTCATTTATTTATGGAATCAGATCTGCGCTGCTGACTTACAGACCACTGCATTTGAAGGGGATATTTGTCATATTCCCTATCCAAAGCCAGCCAATGCTCCCTGGATATTTGGGCTTGTCCTGTGCCAGGGCCAGGAGCTGAATTTTGATGTGGCTCCCTTCCAATGGAGGACATTCTGTATTTCTCCACGATTGGTGTCTGTATTCTCCAGGATAATGTGGATAATCCACTTTTTTCCCCCCCAAACAGATGTGAAGCCATCCAATATGTTGGTGAACACCCGGGGCCAAGTGAAGCTCTGTGACTTTGGGGTCAGCACCCAGGTAAATCCCCCCTTTTTTTCCATCTCACCCCATTCCCTTCCTGGTGCCAGGATCACCTGGCAGCCCCACAGCAAGCCCCAGCTCTCTGCTGGGACAGCCCTTTTCATTTTTAATCTCTTTGCCTCCATCTGAATATGATTGTTCATTGTTTAATGACAGTAAAAACTGCTGATATTGTAATTACTACTTACGAATAGCAAACTTCATTGAAATGCAGCTTTGATCTGGGAGCCTTTTGCCCAGACAAAAGGGAGGGCAGAGCAAGAGACGTGTCTGGGGAGCCCAACTGGCCCACAATAAAAATTAATATTGGGAGCAACAATAGTGGTGGGCTTTGACAATGTGCAGCACAAATTTTAATTAATTTCCATTTTGGGCCTCCCTGGAGGACTTCTCTGCTAGTGACCCATGAGCTCAGTGTGCTGTTGATTTGAATTTCAGCACCTTTTCCTCTCAGCCAAACACGAGGCCCAAAGAGAAGGTCAGCCTTGTATTATGGGCTGGCAGGCTCTCTTGTCCCTCCAGTATTTAAGGGATGAATTGGGGGCTTTATTCACATCTGACTGCAAAATGAGTGCGCTCAATCCTACTTCCTCCTTAATTCCCTTTTTATATCAGCCTGGTTCGGGGGTACTAAAACAAGAAGCATCCTGTTTAACACAATTGTTTAAGGTTATCTGCCATAAACTCTAACGTTGGTTTAAATTGGAATCCTCATTCCCCAGCCCGGGCGAGATTTTTAATCATTTTTTAACGCCTTGGCGGAGAAATCCCCTTCCCTTTTTGTTTGTGGTGTTTGTTTTTTTTTTACCATCATTTTTTCGTTGATTTATGGGGATGATGATTGTAGGTTAAACGAGGAATAATTGCCCATTTTATTCCCCACATTATCTTTATATTGTTCTAACAGACTGTTTTGTCTGATAGCTGGTGAATTCCATCGCCAAGACGTATGTCGGAACAAATGCTTATATGGCGGTGAGTGGATTTTATCTGCAGGAATAACGTGGGAAAATGGGATGATTTGTCCTCACTCTGCTTCTGTCTCCTGCAGGATGTGTCCTAAATCAACCCTTCAAAAGCCCCATCTCTTCCCCATCCCCTGTCTTCATTCCAGCTCTGCTTCTTGCTGAGAGGGAGGAGTAAGATTGGAAAAGTGATTTTTTTTTTAATATATTTTTGGTTGGTTTTGCTGCCCTGTGACAACTGGGAGCAAAAAGAGCAGCTTGGACATTCCAAAAAAAACCAAAATAAAAATCCAGTTTTTTACTTGTAGCTCTGTGCACATCTCTGACAGCCCCAAACCATCCACATTTTGGGAATGCTGGAGTTTAGGGAAGCATTTCAGTCACTGCAGAGGTTGATGGGCATTCCTCAACAGTTTCCCATGGAAATTTGAACCTAAAAACATTTGGGTTAATAACATCAGGGCATTAAAGTGCAAGTTTTTTTAGTTCAGAGTACAGGAAGTCATCAGTACTTCACTTCTCTGTACAAATTTTGGTCAGTCATTGTTAACCCAAGACCACTTTTGTCCTGGTCCTGGACATTAAAGCCTTTAAATTCCCTTTTTTTTTTTTTTTTTTTTTTTTTTTTTTTTTTTTTTTTTTTTTTTTTTTTTTTTTTTAGGTTTTTGTGGGGGGATTTTTTAAGATTTTTTTAAAGATTTTTTATGATTTTTTTTTTAGTTTATTTTTTTTTAGATTTTTTAAAGGTTTTTTTTAAAGATTTTTCCAGCTAAGGATGCATCATTTGGGGCAGGGTTTTTGGGTTCAGAGCTGCCAAGTGCCAGCCTGAGAGGGAATTGCATGAATCAGGGTGGATTTTCCATCAGACCCTTTGGATCCTTTTCAGTTCTCCCTTCCCACCTCCACTGCCTCAGTTTTGAAAGCACTTTTTGAACTCTCCTTTTTATATTCAAAAATTCTTCAGACATTCAGATTCAAAATATTCAATATTCTCCCTACTATTGATGAGAAGAGAAATGTTCAGCTGGTTTTAAAATGAAAAAAATACAAACAGCACAAAGTGCTTGCTGCTGGTGTTTTTTTTTTCAAACCTCAGAGAAATCCGTGACCTTTCATCGCTTTCAGGGATTTATTTTTTTTTTCTGATTTTTTTTTCTTTATTTATTTGCTTTAAGTGCTTTTTCCACTCGAGGTGTGCTGATTGTGTGGCTTCTTGAAAGGTTCATGTCACCATCCTGCAAAGACTTGGGCTGTCCTGTGGCGTCAGAATACTCTGCAGAAAAATGGGGCTTTTTAAATAAAAAAACACAGATTTAAAAACAAAACAACCCAAAAAACTGGAGCACAGAGATCCCAGACAAAGAAACACCTTCAAATTAATCAACTTTTTTTCCAACTCAGCTGTTGCTTCAAACTGATCTTAAGCAGGGCTGAGAATTAAATTGTATTATGCTGTGAGTGCCCAAACCAAGATTACAGTTCTCTTTCCCAGGTGTACATTAAATAAATTGCTTTTTTTTTCTTTTTCTTTCTTTTTTTTTTTTTTTTTTTTTGCCTTTCTGGGTGAATTTGATGCCTCCATCTCTTGATTGTGAAGCAGAAGTTGAAGCTCCAAATGTGCTCCATCTGATTTTCTCTGTGTCCAAATCTCCCTTTTGCTCCTCGGGTCGTTTGTTGTCATCAAATTCCCTCCAGAAAAAGAATAATGACTGGCAGTGGATTTGAAACTCTTGAAAAATTTGAGGTTTTTTCTTGGAATAAAAAAGAAAAAAGAGATTTTTGATTTTTTGAGTTTTTCGGGGGGAAAAAAAAAAAAAAAAAAAAAAGCTTTTTGATTGAGAAATTAAAATTTCCAACCAAAAACCCAGTTTTTCTGTAAAATCGTTTCATCAGCACTTTGTATGGAAAAAAACCCAAAAAAATTTAGAAGGAAAAAAGAATCAATTTTAGAAAATTTTGAAGAGAAAATCCTCCAAGGCTGTGTGTTCAGGGTGATCCACGTGTTGCACCCTGATGGATCTGTCATTCCTGTTTTCCCTACTTTTAAATCCATCTTTTGTTTCAAAAGCTGATCTATTTGGCCTCATCTTTTGTGAACCCACAATTCCTCACTGGGAGTTGCTGTTGAAAGCTTGAACTTTTAAAAAAAAACAAAACAAAACAAACCCCCCAAAAAAACCCAAAAAACAAAACAAAACTTAAACAAACAAAAAACCCCCAAAAAAACCCCAAAACAAAAAAACCCCAAAAAAACAAAAAAACAAACAAAAAAAAACCAAACAAAAAAACCAAAAAAAACCAATTCAATGTGGCTCAATTTGAATTATAGTGAATTATAAATCTTGTTTGGGTGGCTCAGGGAGGGTCTGGAAAATGGGCTGGGTGTTTGGGTCAGGTTATCTGCAGCCAAATATTTGTGAGGATATTTATTTGTCAGCATTAAAAAAAAAACCCATATCCCTGTAAAAATACAGCAGGCTAAAAATTTGTCAGCTTAAAACAAAAAACAAAAAAACAAAAAAAATTCCTGCTGCGCTGTGGCAAACGTTCCTGAGATTTGCTGACAGGTTAATTATACTCAATGAATTAAAAAAAAAAATAAGATTTTTGAGTCATTGACAAACGAGATTTGATCAGAGAGCTTGAAATTATGGGGGTTTTTTTTAGGGGTGGTTTTGGAGGGGATTTAGAAGGAAACCTCATTCCCATTTTCAGAGGGAGCAGGTTTTATTTAACATTCCCACTGCCAAGAAAAGCTCCTGACCTGGGAGCAGCAGCTCGGGGTGAGAACATCCCAAAAACCCACCTTGGGCTGGTGCTGATTTGGGAGTTTGGGTTTCTCATCCCAAAACCCCACCTTGGGCTGGAGCTGGTTTGGGAGTTTGGATTTCTCATCCCAAACCCCACCTTGGGCTGGAGCTGGTTTGGGAGTTTGGGTTTCTCATCCCAAACCCCACCTTGGGCTGGAGCTGATTTGGGAGTTTGGGTTTCTCATCCCAAAAACCCCACCTTGGGCTGGCACGGATTTGGGAGTTTGGATTTCTCATCCCAAACCCCACCTTGGGCTGGAGCTGATTTGGGAGTTTGGGTTTCTCATCCCAAACCCCACCTTGGGCTGGAGCTGATTTGGGAGTTTGGGTTTCTCATCCCAAAAACCCACCTTGGGCTGGAGCTGATTTGGGAGTTTGGGTTTCTCATCCCAAAAACCCACCTTGGGCTGGCACAGATTTGGGAGTTTGGGTTTCTCATCCCAAAAACCCACCTTGGGCTGGAGCTGATTTGGGAGTTTGGATTTCTCATCCCAAACCCCACCTTGGGCTCAGCTGATTTGGGAGTTTGGGTTTCTCATCCCAAAAACCCACCTTGGGCTGGCACAGATTTGGGAGTTTGGGTTTCTCATCCCAAACCCCACCTTGGGCTCAGCTGATTTGGGAGTTTGGGTTTCTCCCCCAGGTCTCTGGGTGGTTAAAAGCTGCCAGTCCTTTGTGGGTGGCATTAACAGCACAGTGGGTCTCAGGGAGCTTTTTATTGCTGCATTTCGTGCTGTACTTGACCTTGGAAATGCTGAAATTGTGGCTTTCAAGTCAAAACCAGCAGATTTTTTTTATTTTTTTTTTTTTAACAGCACTCCCGTTTCATGAGAGGCATTAAACCTGCTATTAATAGTTTGGAGCTGGGTTGTTTTGTTTTTTTTTTTTTTCCCTAATTTTTTTTTCCCCTCTACAGGTCAAAAAGCCCCAAATTAAGAAGAAAATATAATAAAATAAACTATAAAAGAAAAAATAAAATAAAAAATAAAATAAAGTAAAATAAAATAAAAAAATAAAAAATAAAGTAAAACAAAAAAAAAAAGAGAAAATAAAAAATAAAATAAAGTAAAACAAAAAAATAAATAAAATAAGATAAAATAAAAAATAAAATAAAATAAAGTAAAATAAAAATTAAATAAATAAATAAAAATAGGATAAAATAAAGTAAAATAAAAATAAATAAATAAAGTAAGATAAAAAAATAAGTAAAACAAAAATATAATAAAAAATAAAATTAAGTAAAATAAAATAAAAAAATAAAAATAAAGTAAAACATAAATAAAATAGATAAAATAAAAAATAAATAAAATAAAGCAAAAAAAATAAATAAAATAAAAAAATAAATTAAAGTAAAATAAAAATAAAATAAATAAAATAAAAAATAAAATAAAGTAAAATAAAAATAAATAAAATAAAGTAAGATAAAATAAAAAATAAAATAAATTAAAATAAGTAGTCACCATGTGGTGATTCTTCTGGCTTCAGTAATGTGGCTTTTTGAGCTGTAATTATTATTCCCCAACCTCTGGACTCCACACAGGGAATGTTTTTCCCTTGCTGTGGTTGCCTGGACTTGGGGAGGGAGGTGGAAATTCGGATTCTCCCAACTTGACCTTGTGCTTTGCTCCCGTGCACATTTCCTGGCATTAACCAGCCCAAACACCAATCCAAGGCCAGCCTTGGACACGGATTTCCCTGCAGAATTCCTGCTTTTTCCTGGATTTGCTCTCTGCCAGGGAGGTTTTGAAGCATCTTGGTGGTTTTTTGGTGTCTCCAACTTCCCAAGGAGCATCTCTGAATGGCTGGAGCTGGGCCAGGGCAGCTTTCAGTTGGATTTTAGGAGAAGTTTTTATCCCTGGAGGGTGGTGGGACTGTGCCCAGGCTCCCCAGGGCATGGAGAATTTGGACAGCACTCCCAGGGATTCACAGGGTGGGATTTTGGGCTGTCTCTACAGGACCAGGAGCTGGAATTTCATCCCTACAGATCCCTCCCAACTCCGATTATCCCACAATCCTGTGATTTGATTTGATTTTTTCCCCCATTCCTGGGGAAATTCCTGGCAGCTTTTGAGCAGAATCCCTGTTTGTCTGCAAAGCTCAGGAGTTGATTTTCTCTTTTTTGCCCCCAGCCTGAGAGGATTTCAGGGGAGCAGTACGGGATCCACTCGGACGTCTGGAGCCTGGGCATTTCCTTCATGGAGGTAAGCACAGAGCCCTGCTGTCACAGGCACTCCCAGCAGCAAAAACAACAGCAAAATATTGGAGTTTCACCTGTTTAGTCTTGAAATTCCCTGGAGATTCATGTGCTTTTTTTACCTGTTGCTCATTTTGGCTGTATTTAGAATGGGTTTGTTCATTAAACAAAACTCGATGGTTGGGTGGGAAGTAGGGCCTGGTGTGTCAAGGCTTTTTTCCCTTTTCCCTTTCCTTTTTCTCCCTTTTTTCTCCCTTTTTTCTCCCTTTTTTCTCCCTTTTTCTCCCTTTTTTCTCCCTTTTTCTCCCTTTTTTCTCCCTTTTTTCTCCCTTTTTTCTCCCTTTTTTCTCCTTTTTCTCCTTTTTTCTCCCTTTTTTTCCTCCCTTTTTTCTCCCTTTGTTCTCCCTTTTTTTTCCCATTTTTCCTCCCTTTTTTTCCCCCCCTCACTTTTTCCCCCCTTTTGTCCACCCCCCCCTACCTACCCCCCCCCCCCCCTTTTCCCCCCCCCTTTTCCCCCCCTTTTTTCCCCCCCTTTTTTCCTCCCTTTTCCCCTTTTTTCTCCCCTTTTTCTCCCCTTTTTCTCCCCTTTTTCTCCCCTTTTTCTCCCCCTCTTTTTCCCCCCTTTTCCCCCCCCTTTTCCCCTCTCTTTTTCCCCCCCTTGTTCCCCCCCTTTTTCCCCCCTTTTTCCCCACTTTTTCCCCCCTTTTTCCCCCTTTTTCCCCCTTTTCCCCCTTTTCCCCCTTTTTTCCCCCTTTTTTCCCCCTTTTTTCCCCCTTTTTTCCCCCTTATTTTTTCCCCTTTCCCATTTCTTTTTCCCCCCTTTTTTCCCCCCTTTTTCCTCTTTTCCCCCTTTTCCTTCCTTTTCCTCCCTCTTTCTCCCTTTTTCTTCCTTTTCTCTCCCTTTTCTCTCCCTTTTTCTCTCCTTTCCTCTCTCTTTCCTCTCTCTTTCCTCTTTCCCTTTCCTCTCTCTTTCTTTCCTTTTTTCTCCCTCCCCTCATATTAATGTGAAGCTGGACATACCTGGAAGTGAACTGTACCCAGTATTTTTTAGCAGAAGATGAAGGTAGAAGCTGAGCAGTCTCAGTGCTGCACCTTGGCAGATCTCACCTTTTTTGTAACCCAAAACTGAACCATTTTTTTACATTTCCACACAATAAATTCCACCAAAATGCAAGTGGTGGGTGCTGAATCACTCAGGGTTTGAGGAGAGATACAGACCAAACTCAGAACTCTCTGTAAATCATTCTAGTCCAAAAAAACAGGGCTGAGATTTGCACTGCAGGGAGATTCTGTGGTGATAAAAAGAGTGATGTAAATGCAGGACTTTATAAACAAAGCATTTTGCTGAATTAAAAGCTGTGCCCCTGCAGTTCAGTGATCCACCACCACAAGATATTTGGGCTTTATTTTAGGGTTTTTAGTGGAATAACTCAGCTGCTCGTCAGAATCTTATTGCCAAAACTCCTTTCGTTTGCATTTCCTCCTCTGCTTTTACACCTTCCCAACTTTTTTCCTTCGCTCACTTCCCGAGGGGATTTCTCCTGATCCAGATGTGCAGGCCCCAGTTTGGGGGCTTTGTTTGGCAGCTGCTCCCCACCAGCAGCAGCAGCTCGATTGAAGTGCTCTGAGTGATGTGAAATGATGAAAACGAGGCCAGTGCCTTAGAGAAAAAAAACACAAAAACCCTCCAAAAAGGTGACAAAGGTGCTCCAAGAGCCACCCAAGGTCACTGTCATTAAAGTAACACCCCGTTGACGTGGGGATTGGCAGTGGAGACACTCTGCTCGCTGTTAAAAAGGGCTGTGGGATTTTAAAAATCATCTCCACTCGGTGAAGTGGTGCTCCAGCCTCACACCTCGGTGGCAGCAGCACGTTCATTGAAAAAAAGAAATGTTTCTGGTGGGGTTTGGAGCCGGGGAGGGCTGAGCTGGTGAGTGAGGATGTCAAATTGTCAGGGCATTTTCTCCTTTGTTTAGTGCTCTTCTGAGCCCCCCTAAAAACCTCTGGGTGTGAGGAGGAGTTGGGGTGTTGTTTGGGAGGTGGAGGAAAGTTTCTCCTCCAAAAAAAACCAAAAAAAAAAAGTTGGTAGGAGAGAAAGGGAAGTCTGGGATGGGGATCCCTGCCTGAGCTTTGAGGAGTAAAAAAACAGACATTAAAAATTAAATTCAGATATGACAAAATCAGCTATGCAGCTTAATCAGTTAAAAATTGAATTTAAAATATAATAAAGTTCGAGACACAGCTATATCATTATTACCATATTATTACTATCATCATTATCATTATTATTATTATATTTTTGTTACTTCATTGTTTTTTGAGTTTGCTTTTTTCTTCCTTCAGGATTTTTTTCTGAAGGGGATGGAATTTAATGCCATAACCCAGAAAAAACTGTTTAAAACTGTTCCATCACCAATAATCTGTGTGTTTCCAGGAGTTTTTCCCCTTGTTTTATTTAAGTGCTCTTGGCTTGACAAAACAAGTTCAATTTAAACCCGTGTGCCATTGCTGTCACTACACTGAACACTGTGTATTCAGCGTTTTCATTTCTAAAAGCTGTTTTCCCAGGGTTTATAACTCAGTCACAAGCACAGGCAGCCTGGGCTGGGGCTCAGTGAGCTCTGGAGCCCGTTCCCTCTCTCCAGGAGCCACGGGAGCAGAAATCAAATTGCCCAGTAATTCTTGTTCCTCTCCAATATGACTCTGATCCTGCCTTCCCCTGGGGATTGTCCACAAGGGAACTTTAAACCGTCCAAGGGAGGATAAAATCCATCCAGCTGGGGTTTAACAGCAGCATCAGGGCTGGCCTGGGTGGGTTTGGGATGGTGGGAGGTTTCCCTGCCCTTAAATGAGCTTTAGGGTCCTCCCCGAGCCACCTCATGCTGTGATATTTATCATTTTCTCTCCAGGTAGAGTTTGGTGTTGTGTTTAAATTCAGGCAGTGAAAGCTGTTTGCTGATGCCCAAACCCAAGTTAATTTTGGAGGTAGAAGCTCATCTGCTTGGCTTTTTTTTTTTTTTTTTTGCTGCTCTTTCTGTATCCTGCCCTGGTCTCTGCTTTCCTCTGTCCTCTGTGTCCTAGGTCTCCTTGGAAAATCAGATTTTCTTACAGAGGTTATCCCTGTTGTCTCCTCGAGAGAAAAGGAGTTTGTGCATCACTCTTAATATTAGTTCTTCAGCCTTCCAGACTGAGCATTTTGCGTGTTTGGTGACCAGAGCCCTCAGGAGCTGTGTCTTTGCAAGAGCTTTTCAAGGGTTCTTAGCAAGCTCTTAAGAAGCCATCAGGCATTTTTCAGTTGGTGTGTGCATTCTCAGGCACGGGCAAATCGGGAATTACCCAACAAATTATATTCAAGCACATCTGAGCAGTGTCAGAGCCTGGAGCTCACACTCCTCATCCCTCCGGGGCTGGGGGCACACGGGGAGCTGGAGAAGAGCTCACTCAGAGAGGATGCTCCGAGGAGAGCAGCTCTGCTGAAAGCACTTCAGTCTTGAGGATGTTTAACTGCACAAAACTGGTGTCAGGACTCCGGTCCAGGAGGGGAGGTTTAAAATCTGGTGTCAGGACTCTGGTTGAGGAGGGGAAGATAAAAATCTGGTGTCAGGACTCTGGTCAAGGAGGGGAAATTAAAAATCTGGACTCTGTTTTGAGGAGAGGAGGTTTAAAATCTGGTGTGAAGACTCTGGTTGAGGAGGGGAAATTAAAAATCTGGTGTCAGGACTCTGGTTTGAGGAGAGGAGGTTAAAAATCTGGTGTCAAGACTCTGGTTGAGGAGGGGAAGATAAAAATCTGGTGTCAGGACTCTAGTCCAGGAGGGGAGGTTAAAAATCTGGTGTCAGGACTCTGGTCAAGGAGGGGAAATTAAAAATCTGGTGTCAGGACTCTGGTCAAGGAGGGGAGGTTTAAAATCTGGTGTCAGGACTCTGGTTTGAGGAGAGGAAATTAAAAATCCGGTGTCAAGACTCTGGTTTGAGGAGAGGAGGTTTAAAATCTGGTGTCAGGACTCTGGTTTGAGGAGAGGAGGTTTAAAATCTGGTGTGAAGACTCTGGTCAAGGAGGGGAAATTAAAAATCTGGTGTCAAGACTCTGGTTGAGGAGGGGAAGATAAAAATCTGGTGTCAGGACTCTGGTTTGAGGAGAGGAGGTTAAAAATCTGGTGTCAAGACTCTGGTCAAGGAGGGGAAATTAAAAATCTGGTGTCAAGACTCTGGTTGAGGAGGGGAAGATAAAAAACTCGTGTCAGGACTCTGGTCAAGGAGGGGAGGTTTAAAATCTGGTGTCAGGACTCTGGTTTGAGGAGAGGAGGTTAAAAATCTGTGTGAAGACTCTGGTCAAGGAGGGGAAATTAAAAATCTGTGTGAAGACTTTGGTCAAGGAGGGGAAATTAAAAATCTGGACTCTGGGTTGAGGAGAGGAGGTTTAAAATCTGGTGTCAGGACTCTGGTCAAGGAGGGGAAATTAAAAATCTCGTGTCAAGACTCTGGTCCAGGATGGGAAGATAAAAAACTCGTGTTAGGACTCCGGTTTGAGGAGAGGAGGTTAAAAATCTGGTGTCAAGACTCTGGTCCAGGAGAGGAGCTTTCAGATCTCCTTGTGAGGAGTCTAAAAGGTGGGATCAGTTTCATCTCATCAGCCTGGAAAATGGAAACAGTTCAAGGTCAGGACTGTGGGTGGTCTGAGGGAGGTTCTGCAGGGTCTCACTGATCTGTGGGTGCTCCTGGATCAGTCACCCCCTTGTCTAAACCAGGGGCACTGAGGGATGGGGTTTGGTGGTGGCAATGGTTGGACTTGATGCTCTTCAGGGCTCTTCTTCTCCAGCACCAAGGATTCTGTGATCAGAGGTGGTGATGGAAGGGCCTGAAACCCAAACCTTGGTGGTACAGCTTCATTTTTATAGTGATCTGGAAGAAAGAGCCTCAGGTTGTCCCAGTGGAGGAAAAGGAACACTTTCCCTGCAGGATTAAGGGAAGCAAGGACACAAAACCTGCTTTTTGGTGGTGGTGTCATTGCAGTGAGCCCCACCCTGTTGCTGTCAGGTTTTAGGCACCGTGTGGTGATGTTGGTGACTTGGTGACAAGTCCTGGTGCTCAGCCAGACACCTGCACAGCAGCCTGGATCCTTCTCCTGCAGGAACATTTATGGACTCTCAGCCATTCCTTGCAGAATGCTGCACTTCACAAACTCCTCCTTGAGGGGGAAAAAGAATAAAAAAAAAAGAAAGAAAAGAGAAGAAGGAAAAGCTGGCCTATATTTATATCATTCCTTTCCCTGGAGCTATTTTTTGGGGGGTTGTTTCTCCAAGCAGGTCCCTGTGATCCCTCTCCCACCTCCATCACCCACCAAAGGCTGGGGACAGACCATGTCCAGCCTGCTGCTGGTGGGATTGGGAGTGGAAAGGAGCAGTGCCTGAGGCTTGGGTCATGAATTAATAATTGCTGTGTGCTGGGGGAGGCCGGGGAAGTTGCCTGGCAGAGCGCTATCAATCACTCAGTGACCAGAACTTCCAGTAATTAGTGTATTTTATGGGCCTGTGCTTCAGTGACTCGGAAGCACATATGCTCCACTCCCAGCTAAACTTAGCCAGAGTAATATTCCAGGATGATTTATCCGCCTGCTGCACTGGGATGTAACCCTATCTTAGGTGAAGATTGTGAACTAAGCTGCAATAAAGTGGAAGTTTAGGTACAGTTTGCACGGGTTGAGACCTCGATGGATCATTGTTGCTCAGCAATTGCTCCTAGGCTGCCGTGGGCAGGGAAATAAATAATCCGGTTCTCCACCCCAGGCTGAGGGGACAATGAAAGGGTGACATCGGCTGTGGGCGTTCAGAACGTGTGTTTTGTGTTTCAGGTTATTTAATGTATGTAACAGGGTATGTTAGTGGTGGTTTTGTGTGTGTGTGAGGGTGGAGAGAACCTGGCACAGAAGCTGTGGCTGTCCCTGAGTCCTTGGAATGTCCCAGGCCAGGTTGGACAGGGCTTGGAGCAGCCTGGGATGGTGGAAGGTGTCCCTGCCCATGGTGGGATGGATTAGAGCGTCTTTAAAAGGTCCTTTCCCACCAAGATTCCATCACTCGATGTATTGTTTCCTATTCTTCCTCTGTAGTGGTTTCTGCTTTTGAAGAGTCAGAAAGATGAGGAAGTTTCCCTGCCTTTCCCCGTGACTGAGTTTCCTGTGCTGGCAGAGGAGCCTCGCTCCAGCAGAGATGGAGAGGAGCAGAAGCTGAGCTGCATTTCCACCAGCACAGCCACATTGAACCCAGTTCTCCCTTGTTAGACTGAATTTAAACCGAGCAGGAAGCCTCTGTGCTCCAACCAGGAATCAAACCAAACCCTCGTGGAGCATTTGTGGAGGTTTTGCTCCTGACAATTTCCCTGCAGAGCCCTGGCCCACCTTTGTCCCTCTGGAAAAGGCGTTTCCAGCCCCAGCTCACCTCTGAAGCTGCAGCAGTAAAAAGCCTGGTAATATCCAGGATTTGTGAGCAGGCAGAAATGTGCCATTTAACCCTGATTGTCTGCAGCCTTGAGCTGGCAGTGCATTTTGCTGTAGTTCATATTTAAAAGAAGTCAAAGTGAAACTAATTATCTTTAATTAAAGGCGAATTAAGCTTTGATTTTTAATATCTTTTTTTAAAAAAAAAAAAAAACATCGAGACGGAGCTGGAACTCATCTGCTCAAGCCAAGGAATGTCCCAAAGGTTATTAGGGCGTTTTTCTGGTGGTGGTAATAACCTTCCCCCCTCCCAGGCCTGGCCACCAACAACAAATCTGTCACTTCATCCGTCTCCGTTGCCGCTCCTGCCCCTCCGCAGGGGTCGCAGATTCCACAAGTTATCAGCTAATGGCCTTATACATTAAAAATTGAAGCTTTCCTCACTCCCAGGCCTTGCAAGGCTTTGTTCTTAAGCCCCAGACACTTTGGAGTGCAGCTGCAAACTATAGGCAGAAGATTAAATTAATTTGTAACTCTTTTTTTTTTTTTTTTTTTTTTCTTTTCTCTTTTTTTTTTTTTTTTTTTTTTTTTGGTCAGGGCCCTGCATTAGTAAATCCTGCACATTTAATTGAAACCCTACTTCAAGATGCTTTGTGTTTCCCTTCCTCTTTGTTGGCAGTTTAACCTCAGAAGCACTTTAACTCTTGCTAAATTGCTGTTATATCCTTTTGGATTTTTTATGTTATTTTTTTTTAAAAAAAAAAAAAACCAACCCTCAGCAATAAGAGGACGAGCGAAATTGATATTAGGAGGAGAAGAAAAACCTTGGAGTAGTTTTTTTGAGGTATTTAATATTTATTAAGGTCCATACCCCGCAGAGTTTCAGGTGATTTGAAGCCCATCTATCTGGGAATGCACAAATTGGTGTTGGAATGAAATTCCACCTGGGGAATTTTTGTGTTATCCAGTAGTTAAGTCTGCTTTGGAAAGTTGGAGAGCGGCTGCTGCTTCCCCCAGAAAAATGAGGCTTTAACTGGCGGCGCACAATCTGAAACGCAAAAGCCTGGGATGGAAATTTAATTGTGCAAAATGTGCACGAGGTAATTAAGAAGAAATTCTCCAACATTTCAGCCCATAAAGTCCTCCTTCAGCTCCGTCACCGGCGATATTGCCGGCGCTTATTTTCAATTTGCAGTTATGCTGAGGAACATGGAATGGGCCTGAATTAAGAATAAAAGTGTAACTGTAAATTAAAAAACAACTTGCACAACAACAGCGACAGTAATCTAAGTGGGGAACTTTATTGCCTGAGTGTCCTAAAAATATGTTTTGAACTTCCTTCCCTCAGCCACTTTCCAAAGAGGATCCAGACAGAGCTGCTGCTGTCGTTTTATTCACAACGTGCAGCAGTGAGCTGGAGGAAGTGATTTGTCAGGGGTTGATTTCTGGATTTCCCTTTCCAGCTCTGATTGTTTCAACAAGTGATTTGAATTTTTGGGGGTTCATTTAAGTGTGTTTGAGAAAGTGATTTGTCAGGGGTTGATTTCTGGATTTCCCTTTCCAGCTCTGATTGTTTCAACAAGTGATTTGAATTTTTTGGGTGTTCATTTGAATGTGTTTGAGGAAGTGATTTATTTGTAAGGGTTGATTTCTGGATTTCCCTTTCCAGCTCTGAAATGGCAGATTGCATCGTTTCAACAAGTGATTTGAATTTTTTGGGGGGTTCATTTAAGTGTGTTTGAGGAGACAGGTTTTAGTTGCTTTCCAGCCCTACTTGTGGTGCTTAGTCTAGGAGTTCTTCCTGAATCAACACTTAATAATTTGAATTTTGGGGGTTTTTTTAATCAAAGTTTTTGTGTAAACACACCCTGTGTGCCTGTTATTTCATCATCTGAGGTTATTTCTCAGTTTACCCAGTATTGGTTTGGAATCTGATGGTGTATTTCACCCATCCATCCTCTGCCCAGGCCTTGGGGAAGGCTTTTTCTCAGGACACAACCTCCCTGAGCCGCTTTCTCTGCTCTCCTGGGCTGCTTCTAGGGATGAAAAAGTAATTGTTTTTAAAAACCACACCCCAAAAATCTCCTCCATGTGGCTGCTCCGAGGTGAAATGGAGTGAGAAAGGGTTTTCCTGGCATAATTCCTGCTGAGTGATCTCTTTCTTATTTTTGTCTCCACACCATTCTGCCATTGCAATTCACTGGGCTTTTGAAAATGAGGGGTTTTTGTGTTCTTGTGTTGGAAAAGAGCTCAAGATCATCGAGTCCAACCATTAGGAAGGGATCCTTGGGGAAATGGGAACCAGCTCCCTGAATTTCAGTCACTTCCTCCTCCATATCCAGACACAAAGCACTGATCAGTTCCCAAACCCAAATAATTTCAACTGAAATATTTTATTTTTGTTAAAATACCTTAAAAGAGTTGCAAGTCCAGGGGTTTCATCTTTGAAATGCAGAGAAATTTTGGACAGAGTGTTGTTCATTCGGTAGTTTTTGGTTTTTCCCTCCTGCACTGGGCTTGTTCCTCATGTTTCTGTGACTTCCTTGAGACAAATGATAACTTGAAATTCCCTTTAGTGAATATCTCATCTGTTTGTTGTTTGGCCTTTTGTTGTTTTGTTTTGGTTTTTTTTTTTTTAATCTCCCTTTAACTGTGACACTTTTTACAAATCTAAATCTACACCCAGAGGTCACTGGTTGGCTGAACTTAAACCGTTTTACTTAGTAAATTTAATTAAGAAAATACAGTGCAACTCATAAGCAAATGAGGTTTTTTCCTAGTTTTAAAGCAAACCACCCTCTCGAGTGCTGATTGCCTCGCTCGACCCCTGGTGATACAGAAACAGGCAAAATTAAAAAGGACATTAAAGCTTCATTAAATCTGAAACACATTTAGTACAGTGACATATCTGCAGGCTATTTCGGGGGAAGATTACAGACTCTTTGCTAAGTTTCTTAATTTATAATACCTTGACAATCTTGCGGGGAGGGAATGTGAGCAGATGGATGCAGGGGTGGTGCAGGGGATGCAGAAGTGGCACTGCAGGAGCTGGCCCTGTGTTTGCAGCTCTCAGCTTCGCTGGGAACCGGTTTCTTTTATAACCAGCCCCAAAAAGAACTTGTTGCTGGTGCATTTTGGGGTGTTTCAGTGCTCATACTTACATTTGGCTCTCTCCTCAATCATTCTGGTGCCTCAGAGGCCCTGCTGGAGCCTGGAGTGGTCAGTGGGAGTGGAAATGCTTTGTTTGGGGTCATCACTGTTTGCCTTGTTGGGAATGATATTATTTCCAGAAGGAAAGGAAGGGTGCAGCAGAAGGATGCTCTGTGCACAGGACCATCATTCTCCGCTCGCTCTGTCTGGGGTTTTTCACTGGGAAAAAGGCAGAACTTAGTGGGAACTGCTGGGAGTTTGTGGGTTTGTTTCCAGGCTGGCACAGCTCCTCAGGAGCTGGGATGTCTGGCTGGGACAGGAGGGTGATGCTCCCCCAAAGAGGAGAAAGAAGGTGGTAAAGGTTGTTTTAGTAGCCCCTGGTCCACAGCAGAAAATGAAGGGTCTTTTGTTTAACTCTGTGGCAGAATTTTCATTGAATGGTTGATTCTGAGCATCACATTGGCCATGGGAGTGAGCCCAGTGACTTTCCTGAGGTGGGAACAATCAGGGAATTCCTGGGATGCTTTGGGGTGGAAGGGACCTTCAAAATCATCAGGGCAGGGACACCTTCCACCATCCCAGGCTGCTCCAAGCCTCCTCCAGCCTGGCCTTGGGCATTCCAGGGATCCAGGGGCAGCCACAGCTTCTCTGGGCACCCTGTGCCAGAGCTGCCCACCCTCCTAGGGAACAATTCCTGCCCAAATTCCCACCCAAATCTCCCCTTTCCCACTCTGAGGCCGTTCCCTGGGTCCTGTCCCTCTCCAGTTCTCCGGGAGCCCCTCTAGGGCCTGGAAGAGCTCTGAGGATTCCCTGGATCCTCCTCCTCTCCAGGTGACCATTCCCAGCTCTCCCAGCCCAGCTCCAGAGGAATTCCAGCCCCGGGAGCAGCTCCAGGGCTGACTCTGGACGAGAGTTTTGAAGTCAATCTTGTGAAAGCTTCATTTAGCAGCAGCCCCCCAGAGAAATGGTTTCATCTCTCTCTCACTGGGCCCTGCTCTGGGTTTGTGGATCTGGCAGAAGTTCTGTGCTTTTGCTTTCCCAGGCCAAAGGCTGCACTCTGCTGGGGTTGGAGAGCAGCTGGAATTGCAGGGAGAGCAGCTGGAATTGCAGGGAGAGCCCCAGTTCTGCCTCCTTCCCGAGCTGCTGAGGCTCAGGGGTGCCTGGTGCTCCCTCCCCACCTCACTGCAGGTCTGTGTGCTGTCCTCAGGAGAGGTCTGGGCTGCCAGCAGGCTGAAATTTCACCTGGGGCAGCTGCAATCTGGCCAGGTCAGGGCTCAGGTGTCAGTGCTGGGAGTGCCTTTGCCCTGCTCCGGGGTTTGTCCCTTGGCCTGGGTGACACGGAGCCCTCGGCACTGCTCTTGGCTCAGGACACATTCCGTTTGGTGGGAATAAAAGGAGTTTATCCATCTCCTAGGTTTTCCTCTCTGGAGCTGGCGGCAGGAGGATGCTCAGAGGTGGAGTGGAGTGTGGGGAAGCTCTGGTGTGACACAGCCAGGAGGACAGAGTAAAGCTGCTCTGGGTCAGCTCAGGGTGTGCCAGAGGAAGTTTAGTTCATTTATCAGGGAAAATTTCGTCATGGAGAGGGTTATCAAGCACTGGCACAGCTGGTGGACTGACATTCCTGCAGGGATTGAGCAGCTCTGTGCATGTGGCACTTGGGGACGTGGTCAGTGGTGGCCTTGAGGTGCTGGTGGTGTTGGATTCCATGGTCTGAGAGGGCTTTTCTAAAATATTCCATGATTCTAACCCTGAAAACTTCACTGGAGAGTCAACAGATTAACTCCACATGGCTGTGTTCTGCTGGAATTGTTTCCCAGGTTTCCCCCCGAGTGGGAGAACCTGCCTGGTGCAGAAAATTTCTCTTGGAACATTTATCGGTTACGGCTAATAGAATATTTTTAGACAACATCCGTAAAAACCTTGATTTGGAGACTACTCTGTAATGCCTGAATTGACTTATAAAACAGCAGGGGCAGCAAAGGCAGTCAGATATCCTGGAAAAAGGGGATCTGGAGGGAGGATGAGGTTTCTCCGTGGGCTCTCTCATCCCACTCAGGTTTGTCACCAGCAGGGACACACCAAGCTCAGCTCTGTAACCCAGTTTTTACCCTGAGCCAGTTAAAAGGCAGGACTCGGGGAGTTGAGAGCTGCCTGCTCATCACAGCTAATTATCAGCGAAGGGCAGTGCCTTGGCCTCCCTCCTGAGGCTGAACTGGTTTCAATTCCACTCCTGGGCGCCTTGGCCATCAAATGGTGTCACTGGAGAAACGCAGAAATCCTGGAGGGGTGGTGGTTTGTCAGGGACCCCCTCTAAATACAGCTCCCTGTGCTTTGGAATCCCTTCTTTGCCATTTTTTCCAGTTCTTCAGTCAGGAGAGTTGAGAATTTTTCCTTCTTGAGGGAAATGTGCCCAAATTTGGGCAGCAAATGTTGACACTGAGGGAGAAAAAAGGAGAAATTTTCTGGGAAATCCCAGGAAAAACGAGAGGTGATGGTTGTGAGGGACCCATTCTAAATACAGCTCTTTGTGGTTTGGAATCCCTTCTTGGCCATTTCCCCATTTCCACAATGGTGAGAATGGAGAACTTTTCTCTCTTGAGGGAAATGTGCCCAAATTTGGGCACCAAATATTGGCACTGAGGGAGACAAAAGGAGACATTTTCTGGGAAATCCCAGGAAAAACGAGGGGTGGTGGTTGTGAGGGACCCATTCTAAATACAGCTCTTTGTGGTTTGGAATCCCTTTTTTGCCTTTTCCCCATTTCCACAATGGTGAGAATGGAGAACTTTTCTCTCTTGAGGGAAATGTGCCCAAATTTGGGCACCAAACTGGCAAAAACTTGGCATTGAGGGAGACAAAAGGAGAAATTTTCTGGAGAAACCCAGAAATTTTGGGGAAAACGAGAGGTGATGGTTATGAAGGACCCATTCTAAACACAGCTCTTTGTGGTTTAGAATCCCTTTTTTGCCATTTCCCCAGTTCTTCAGTCAGGAGAGTTGAGAGCTTTTCTCTCTTGAGGGAAATGTGCCCAAATTTGGGCACCAAACTGGCAAAAACTTGGCACTGAGGGAGACAAAAGGAGAAATTTTCTGGGAAATCCCAAGAAAAACAAGAGTTGATGGTTATGAAGGACCCATTCTAAATACAGCTCTTTGTGTTTTAGAATCCCTTTTTTTTTTTTTTTTTTTTTTTTTTTTTTTTTTTTTTTTTTTTTTTTTTTGTTGCCATTCCCCCAATTCCTGCCATGGTGAGAGTTGAGAAGCTTTTTCTCTCTTGAAGGAAATGTGCCCTCCATGCAAATCTCTATAACTAGACAAATATTATTTCCTTTCCCAGCTTGCTCTTGGGAGGTTTCCATATCCTCAGGTAAGATTGTTCATTACTGCTGTTTGCCACTGTGACATTCATTCCTATGTATGAAGGTGCAGAGAGCAATCGTGAACATTTGAGCCACATACAAATAAATCTGTCCTGTTAAATTGAAAAGTGGGAGCTGGAAGGAGTCATTTAGAAGTCTCTATTGATTTTTTTTTTTTTTTTGGCCTCCCCCCCTTCTTTTTGCTCTTCTTTAAACTCTACATTTTCTTTCAGTGAAGACAATGAAAATTATGATGATGGGATTATTTTTGTTGGTAGATTAAAAAATAATCCAGACTTCACAACATTTTTTTTTAAGGAAGCAGAAAGGTGTGTCTGCTCCTTTTCTTCTAATTCAATTTTTAATTCCAATTTGGAATAATGGTACGATTTTCTGTAATCTCCACAAAAAACAAAATGTGAATGCAATACTTAAAGCAGCTTCAGATTCTTCCTTTTAAGAGCACCTAATATTAGTATTAAATGTAAATAAATCCTGGTATTTTCGAAGTTTCCACCTGAAGCTGCTGGTAAAACTCTTTCCATCTCTAGTGGCAGTGGTTGGCTGGATGCTGAGCTCTGCATCACCACGGAATATTTGACTTTTTGACACTGAAAAACCCCACGAAACCCTGAACAAAACAAACCCAGAACTGGCCTCTGACGATTGCTTGAAATTCTCATCTCGAGATGGATGTTAGAATTCACAGGAACAAACTGTTCAGCAGTTCCTCCAATTATTCTTTCCGGGGGAGAGGGAGGAAAAAGAAAAAAAAAAAAAAAAAAGTGAAGTGTCCAGGGACTAAAATGAATTATTTGAATGTGGGTTTGTTTTTTTTTTTTTTAATGTTTTCATATGTTTTATGAAGACTGTTCTCTGCATCTTGGTCTCTACAGCTCCAGCAGTGCCTGGAGGCATGTCTGATTTAAAGGTGGTGTTGGTCTGTGCTCTTTAAGCATCTATTAACTTGCTATTATTATGCAAATAACTGTTGTAATACACATACTAATTTATGCATGGTTAGATTATGCAGATGCCTCACAAACATGGTTATTGAATAATAGGCTGGGACTCATTCCCTCTCCCATTTTTAGAAGCTGTTCTAAGCAAATTCTCCTGACACTTTTACGGACTTGCGAAGGTTTTGCCTGGCTGGAAATATTCTGATTTTTTTCACTTTTGTTGTTGTTGTTTTGTTTTCCTCTGCAAAATGTTGGCTGACACCACGAACAGAATAGGCTTGGAATATTTTTATCTGGGATTTTAAATGTGGGTTTGGAGGAGAGGATTGGAAAAGAAACTCTTGTGTTGGAAGTGCGGGTCTCGGCGGTCGCCTAAAACCCAAAGCAATGAGGGGTTTGAAATAAATTTTATGTATTTATTTGAAATAAACCTCATGGACCTGTCAGAGCACAGGGCAGGGAGGTTGGAACGTGGACATTCCACGTGGTTCCAGGCAAAATTGTCTCCCTGAGCTGGGAGAGAACCACGATGGCCAAGTTTAAGGATGGTTTTTTTTGCTGTTCTAATTAAAAAGCGGATCGGGTTTGTAAAAGAATATTTGGCAAGGCAGCAGCCCATGAAATTGTATATATTTTTTAATGCAAAACAGCCGAGGAGGTGAAACTTTAAAATGTGGCTATTAAGCTTTTCAAGCAGCTGCTTTTCAGAGGGGGTTTTATGTGGATTTATGTATTTTGAGGCGTGCGCTGGGCAGAGGAGAACCCCTTAGAAACCTTCTTTGATTAGGGGGATAATGAATTCGGGGTTTTTTTTTTTTTAAATCTCTTTATTTTCTTAGAGAGGGCCTGATCCTGCTCATTCCTTGAGTTCATTCCTCCTCACTTCAGAGGGGTTATTCAGGGAATGAAGTTAATCACGTGTGTGCTTCCCAATTTATCCCTAAAAACCTCGAAGTCGCTTCCCTGTGGAAATGGAGAGTGTGGCCACGTGGGTGAGACAACACCTGAAATTTCCTCTCAATGGATGTTTGTCTCCAGCTGCAGCTGCACAAAAACATTTTTTTTTTCTCCTTTCTTTATTTTTGAGACACAGACAAATGGCGTGTGTAAAATTCAGTTTAAATGAAGAAGATTTATAGGGGGGGAATCACTGCAGCGTGGAAATTCAGGACATCCTGGGAAACCAAAGGATGATTATTTCATTTTTATTCTGGTGTTTTAATGGCAGGACTTCCCCCTTCTCATCCCCCACGTCTTTTATAAGTATTTATCTGATCAGCGTTTATTTTGCTGATTTATTAATCGTCATTTAATCTTTACAATTAAGTCTTATTTTGAAAGCACTTAAGCACGTGAGCAACTGCTGTGTCAGTAAAGTTCCTTATGGCTGTGTTTAGAGTTAATATGTAATTATGAACTCCAATTTTTATTTTTTTTTTGTCCCAACATACAGAATATAATCCTCATAATCAGCATCTAACAGCAAAAAGGAACGATCTGAGCAGGGAAATAACAAACAGTGATGCTCAGAACCGCCATTTCCACTCCAAAAACTTTGCACTTCAGCCTGAAAACTGAGTTAAAAATCTGAATTTTTGGTGCATTTCGTTGTTTTGGTGTTGGTTTTCCTCTCGTGGTCGTGGGATGTGTTTTTGTGAGATGCAGAAGTCCCTTTGGAGGCAGGAGGGAGCGATGCTGGAGGATTTTCCACGGGCACAAACCAAAGGGTTTAAGGGCAAATTCACCCTGGATTTCTTTGCACGACTCTAATAATTAATAAGAATGGTGCCTGTGCTCCCAAATACTCCTGAATAAACTTATTTTGTACATCAATATTAAAAAAAAAAAAGAAAGGAAACCCCTTTTCCAAGGGTGCTGGTCCATAACCCACCCAGTTTTTCAGGGATCTGAGGAAGACACGCAAGGAAAATAAGTTTTAAATTTTCCCTTTAAAAGTTTCACCTCAATTTACATGATTTTGATTGACCCCCAAAAAAGAGGCTCAGATACCCCAAAAAAGGCCACGGCACCTCGAATATCTAATTAAATTTGAGGTTGGAACCACAAAAATCCCAACAAACCTTCCAGGGAATCCCGGAGGTTCAGCCTCAGAATAAAACCACGACGGGGGCAAGGGTTTGTTTAATGATAATGCAATTTAGGAGAAATAAAAGAATTTTAAACATTCTCAGCTTGTGTAGGGAAACTTTCTACAAAGCTGAGTGTTCAAAGGGCAGCACATCCATTAGGGAAATGTTCCTTTGGCACTCAGCTGCAGGACCACCACCACTGTATTTAAGAGACTTTTACATTCAGAAAAATACAATCCCGGCCATCTCTTAATCGATTAGATAAAAATGACCTGATGTTTTTTTTTTAATTTTTTTTTTTTTTAAAAGAAAAAGCACCAAAAAAATTTCCCATCCCTCATTCTCCCACCCCATGCTCCTGCTGCTGCCCCCCCAAATCTGAGCAAATACTGCCCCTGGTATTGTAAAGCTTTGAATGTTTTCACACCCCATTAATTTATTACTTCTCTTGCCTCATCTTTAGGAAAAAAAAAAAAATTCCCTTTTTTTTAAATTTTTTTTCCTCCTTTCCCTCTTTTTTTTTTTTTTCTTTTTTTTTTTTGGTGTTAAATTCCGACTCCCCGCTGCTACAGCGATTTTCATCTTGTTGTTAATTTTCCCTGCTCCATATGGAGCTCCAGACATTTCACCTGGAGGCTGTACTAGATTTTGCTGTAGCGATCGCACTTCCGGAGGCCAAAACTGTCATTTAAGGTTCCTGCTGCATCTGTCTACGCCAGGCTTGGGGTTTTTTTTTTTTTTTTATTATTATTATTATTATTTATTTTATTTTTTTTTTCATTTTTTTTTTCCTTGGCACCGAGAGAGTGTGAATAACAAATTGGATGCACCTGAGATTCGGATGATTAGTGTGTTTTGTGGAGCTGGGAGGACTTGTGAGCAGATCTCTGTAGGGATGGGGAGGGCTAAAGAGCCACCCCCAGGGGTGAATCCTCCTTTTTTCCATACAGGAGGGGGGGGAAAAAAAAAAAAAGGAGAAAATAAAATTTAAAATAAATAAAAATAATAAAAAACACCCCAAACCAGGAGCATCCCGGCACCAAATATTTCATCCTGCCTTGTCATTGATTAGAAAAGAGCCTTTAATTTCATTTCACCCCATGTTGTGATTAATTTGCATTCTTTGTCAGAAGTTAATGGAGTTTTTTATGGTTTGCTCTGAAATCCTTGAAGACGTCGGAGTTGATCTGATGTTTATACAACCGCCAGCGGAATTTTTTTGCTGGGTGATTGATGGAGAGCTTGATGTTATTCCAAACGGCTTTTTAAGCTGTTCTTAAGAATTATTTGAATAAAATGCGAGCAAGATATTGTTATAACGGCGGAGATTATCTGTTAAAAATCTGTTTCAAATAAAGAACATGATAAGTAGGGGGAAAAAAAGAGATCAAAAAGACAGGAGGGATGATGGACGCGGGAGATGGTGTTTGTAAAAATAGATCAGCCAGGGATTCAAATAACTTACTTCAAAAATGCAGTGGGGAGCAAGAGACCTTAATTTAAGGCTCTTTTTTTTTATATATATATTACAAAGTTTATTTGTGCAGCAGGAGAAATAAAGGGAATAAAAATTAAGGGAAGAATTTAGTCATAGTTGGATTTTACCCATGATTTTTGGGGGGTTTTTTTGGTTTGGTTTTTTTTTTTTTTCCCCTCTCAGCTTTTTCCCAGCGCTCAAAGTGAGAGAGACAAGGCTGTCAGAGCTGGTAGTCCAACAAAATGATGACAATATTCGTGGTCTTAAGGAAAGAGAAATCCCAGAGCAGAAGTGAATAAGGGGGAATTTCACAGCCCAGGAAAAAGCGCTGGCTGCGGACCTGAGAAAACATCACAGAAAGGAGGGGGAAAAAAATAAAAATAAAAATAAAAATGAAATAAAACAACCCACCCTCCGTGAAAAACAAACCAGCTTTTTGCTCCTCCTGGCAGGGGAAAGGTTTGTACTTTTTTTCCCAGATTGGCAGCGTTTGAAAAGCCTCGGAGAGACAATGCGGAACATTCCGGGCTGCTGCTCCGGGGGGACTGGGGACAATGGGGCTCCTTCCTGCAGCAGGACAGCCCTTTCTAAAATTATTCTTCTTCTCATAATTCTTACTGGGATTCTTTTCTTTCTGAGCCCAAAGCTGAGCGGGGTTTCGCAGGATTTCATTTTTCTCCCTTTGGGGTTTTTTTATTTTTTTCTCTCCTCGGCAAATTCTGCCCTCGCCGCGATTTCTGCGAGTGAGATTTAAATTCTGGGTCTGAGAGCTCCCGTGTCACCTTCTCCACGGAAAACCGGATTTATTTGCTGTATCTTAGTTGGTTAAATAATTGCCTGGCTTGAAAATGAAGTTGCTGCTTTCTGCTCCCTGCATTAGCACGGTCTGAGGTTCTTTTTGTTCTCTGCGATCCATACTATTGACCAAACCCGGCCTGGTTTCATTTCAATTGGAAGCAGCTTGTCAAAAGGGGGAGGAAAAAAAAAAAATTAGTTAAAGTTGGGGATGTGAAATAACCCATTTTCGTGTTGTTTTTTTTTTTTTTTTTTTCCCCATTGGCAGAAGCATCCTTTAAGCATTCATTTCTTTGGGGAGGATAAATTGAGGGTTGTTTTACAGCGTGTTTCCTGGTAAGGGAAGGGATGTTTTGTCTTCCAGATCTATCATTACATGGAACCATTTAAAAGACATTAAACACTGTTCAAATGCTAATGCCAAAGGAGTGAATGAAATTGTTGGGTAATATCTTAAATATGATCGATTTCTGCAAATCTTTTCGGCTTTTATAATATATTCCAGAAATCACTGGCAATATTTGAAGTCATCTGCTATTGTTTTAAACTCTTCCTAATTTCTTAGCTTAGGTTGCACATAGATCATTCCTGATAATTTACTTCAGATACTTTTTTGCTTGATTTATTTTTTTTTTCTCTCCATAGCCAGAAATAAGTTTGAACTTGAATTTGATTTGCCTGTTCGAAACTTGCTGTAAAATTTGAATTTAATTTGTTTTTTTCCAGAGGTGCTTTCGTGTTTGAAAAATGGAGAGATTTTAGAAATTTTTTTCAATGGATCTGTTAGGAATCTGAAATATAAGAAGAAAAAATTCTTTTTATTTATCTTAACCTTCCTGATTTTTTTTTTTTAATGTAAAATTGATGTTTAAGTAACACGGCCGTGTGTGGAAATGGAGGTAACCAGTAAAATTTTATAGCAAGTTTTAATATAAGGATTTTATAACAAGTTTTAATAGGATCTTAGGATGTTTTAACAATGGCTTATTGGCTTGGGATCTTGAAAGGATGGTGTGGGGTTTTTCAATCTCCAATCCTAAGAATTCCAGGCAGTCTGAGGGAGCAGGGCTGGATCACTCTGATTTGGTCCAGGATTTCTTCTGCCTCGTGGGGAAACGAGATGGGCTTCAAGGTCCTCTCCCACCCCAACCATCCCAGCTTCCCAGGAAATCCTGAAATGCCCAAAAACGAGATGTTTTTGCAGCTTTAGGAGGATCTCCAGCACGAGTTGGGTCGATGGGAGATGTCCCTGGAGGAAGGAAGCTCCTGTCCCAGTTCACGCTGCTGCCAGTGGAGGATTTGTCTGAACGGGACCTTAAACCTGGGACTGGAGTTTCCCTTGGGCAGGGAGGCTGCAGAACCTTGGGGTTGGAGACCCATCAGGGAATATTGGATTGACTGGAATTTTATCACCGTCAAAGACAGCTTTGGGTTTGGAAGGAACCTTCAAATGGTGTCATGTCGGGGGGTTTCCTCACCCGAGCTTTAGGTGGTTTAAAGTCGAGGACTTTAAAGTCAAGCCCTCTAAAAAGCCCCGAGTCGCGTCCGTGTAAGAAAGCAGAGTCCTCAAGGTCTGTTTTCAGGTTTCTCGTGGTGTTTATTATTTGGTATCTCAGAATTTTCTCTGCTCCCAGCCGAGGTCTGGACAGCAGCTGGGACACGAGGGGACTGCCCCCCAGGTGGGATGTTCCCTAACATTTATACAGATTATTACGTACTAGTTATTTACTATTTTGTGCCAATGCCCAGTGCCCACACCAGAAGTGACATTTCTACTTCGGTCCAATCCACTCTAACTACTTTGTGCCATCACCACCCCAAAAACTGGAGGACGAGGAAGAAGGAGAAGTATATAAGGTACCACCCAAATTCCACCATCTTGTCCCCATTTACTTCTATTCTATAAACCCTAAAACTATTAAATTCTGCATCATCTACTGTGCTAGACTACAATTTTCACATCCTGGAAGTTTGTAATTACTTCTGCAATGTTGGAAGCTTTTCCCATGGATTAAAATCAAACCCGGTGTCTCCCTGGGCTCTGTGCCAAGGTCTCTGAGCCCCCTGGACCGTCTCCACACCCCGCTGTCCAGGGCTCAAACTCCTTTCCTCAGGTCCCAGGCCATCCAAGGGGATGTCCTGGACTCCAACAGTGTCATTCCACCCCCTGCCGTGGGCAGGGACATCTTCCCCCATCCCAGGGAGCTCCAGCCTGGCCTTGGACATTCCAGGGCCCCTGGAGCAGCACTCAGAACAGGTTCTGCCGGCCAGAGGAGGAGCAGGGTCCTCCCAGGAGCTGGAGATGACCAGAGACAAGCCCAGGGCTCTGTTCCCTGGGCAGGGCTCAGTCTGGAGCTGTGGTTCTCAGCAGTCGCTGCTCCTCAGGGTTTGTGGGGCTCCTCTGGAGAAGGGCACAGCCATCCCAGTGTCTGGGCTGTGCCAGAGCACGAGGAATGTCCTCCACAGGAGTGGGGTCATCTCAGCACCTCCAGCCCCAGGTGAGGAGTGAATCGTTTTGAGGTCTGGGGAGGTGTTTCCCTCATCTCCAAAGCCTCCGTTCTTCTGCCAATCCCATGGAAATTTGGGGTGGATTCCTGAGAGTGCAGCACAACCCTCCGAGGGCAGTGACACAGGAGAAGGTGGTGGTGCAAAACTCCCCTCATGAACCCAAATCTCTGTTCCTCTGGGTTGCTCCCTTCCAGCTCTCCCTGGGACTGCGACATCTGCAGTGATCACAGCTGATTTTGCAGCTCCTCAGATAAAAATCCAATTTTTTAAATTTTTTTTTTTTTAAGATGGCTCAAGAAGTGAAAGATTTCATCAATCAACATTTTACCTGTTTATTTCTGAGCCAAAAGGGACTTAGTGCAGGGGTGTCCTCAGGAGCAGGGACAATCCTGATGGAAATTCATCTGCTGCTCTTCAACCCTGCTGGAGGCTCTCAGCTCCTCAGATTTGTCCCTCTGCTTTATTCCTGGCAGGGTTTTTTGTGCTGCAGGGTGTGAGGAATGAACAGAGTGCATGGATGGATGAGGGGTGGTGGTTGTGATGAACCTTGCTCTGTTTCCAAGCTGCAGATCCCAGTTCTTTTGGTCTCCTCGTGGGATTTCTGAGTGTTTGGGTTCTCCTGGATGTTCCCACAGCTCCCTGGGAATGCCCAGGTTGAGACCCAGGGATCACCTCCAGTGGTTCAGCCTGTCCTTCCTGGAGATCCCACCACGGTGTTTGGGGGGGTTTTGGGGGATTTGGACTTTGTTGGATCCCTCAGAGGATTCCATGATTTTCTTCTTGCTTAGTTGTGCTCATTTCCCCTCTTCCACGTTGTCCAAAAAGTTCCTCTCTGTTGTCATTTGGGTGACCCAAAGCAAGATCCAGGTGGGACAAACCCCAATTCTTTATCTGGTGCCTCTTTGACCATTCTTTGTTCTCCTCACCCACTTTTTGTGGTGCTGGGAACCTTCAGACATGCTTTGGGGTGATGATGGTTGGACTCAGTGATGATCTTTTCCAACTTAAATCATTCCAAGATTTTCAACAGCAATTTGCTAAATTTGGGTGTTTGTATTTTTTTTTTTTTTTCCTTGTCCCTCCTCCTGCTGACCAAGGGATTTGTTGTCAGGGTGTTCTGGTCCTGCTCTGGTGTGGAATTTACACCTGGGAGGAGTTATTGTCACCACAATCCTTCCAGCAGTGTGGAGCTTTCCGTGCCCACGTTGTTGAATTGTGTTTCTAAACTCTGGTAAAGAGATTTCTCACAGAAGTGGCTGCAGTTCAATGGTGGATGAAATAATCTCTTTATATAAATTTGTTTGGAGACCTCGGGGAAAAGCAGCATAATATAATTGTAAGAATATATTTAATATTAAGGTTGTTGTGAATCGTCTATTTTTTTTTCTTTATTTCGAAATAATTTTTTTTTTAATGTTTTGTGACAGTGATTGAAGTTTGCCATTTGCAAAATCCCCAGATGGGGATGGAGAAGGGTGTTTAGAGTATCAGGAACAAATTAGGGGGGTCGTTCTCACTGCTTTGGTGCTTTGACTTCTTGCAGAAGTGTCAGCAATTGCAATTCTGCAAGAAATTGTAAATTATATCTGAAGACCATCCTTTAATTCCACAGGAATTGTGGAGAAGCCCCCCCATGGAAACCAGAATATTCAGATATTCCTTTACCTTTTATATCAAGGCACAGATAAAGCTTTTGTCAGTAGGACACAACATTAGTTTTTTGCTCCTAAAACTCAACCCTCATTTGTACAGATGAAAAATAACTTCCATCTACTTTTAAAATCCACGGGAAAATAAATGCTGCCGTGTGAAGCCTCCCTTAAAAATCATAACTGTATGATTTGTTGGTAGATGGGTTTTTCTATTAAAGAAAAAAAAAAAAAAAACCCAACTACCAGGAGCTTGAAAAGCAGTATATATGTAAAGAGAAAATTTGTTAACTGCGATGGGAAGATCTAACCCTGGGTCACCCGCAAATCTCTCAAACAAGAGCTCCAGGGCAAGTCCTAATTCCAGGGAGTAAAAGGGAAAATTAAAGCTGGAGCTGGTGACTCCTCCAAGTTACCCGGGGTGGATTCATTTGAGTTTCCTTGATTGTGCTGGTGCCTGGGATGGGAGAGGGATGGGAGAGGGATGGGAGAGGTCTCCTCAGCCCCTTCCCAGCCCCAGGATCTCCATGGAGACAGAGGAATAACCTCGTGGTCCAGCAGAAGTTGCCTTTTTATAACCAGAGGCATTCATTAAATAGGAGATGGAGCAGGAGACAAACTTTGGCTTTTTTTTTTAACCAACCTTGAGGGGGGAGTTAAAAAAAAAAAACCCAAACAAACAAAAAAGCTCTTTTGGAGATTGTCTTTTATGGGGTGGCTTGTCTAGATTCCACTGGTATTCCAGAAATACTGATGATGAGTTTATTAAATGAGGTTTATTCATCATTTATGCCATTTCTGCACATCATACCCTGTCACATGCAGCAGGTAAACCCACAGAAAATGCAGTGCAGGTTCAAAAACACCAGGCAGCAGAGCGAATTCTGCAGACTCAGACTGTTGCAGATACTTTTGGGAAGGCTGGAAAAGCTCCTGGGCAGGAGGAGCTGCTGATGGGCAGGGCTCAGAGAGGTTCTGGGGTGGCTCAGGGAGAGTCTTGGTGCTGAGAGGCTGAAAGTGACTCTGCTGAGGGGGAATAATGGTCCTGGGGTCTTGGAATGGTTTGGTTGGGAAAGGATCTGAAAGTTCAGCTTTAAAGTTTTTAACCCCTTCCACCATTTCAGGCTGCTCCGAGCCCTGTCCAGCCTGGCCTTGGACATTCCAGGGATCCAGGGGCAGCCTCTGGGAATTCCAGCCCAGCCCCTCATCACCCTCCCAGGCAGGAATTCCTTCCCAATATCCATCTAAACCTCCCCTTTTCCACTCTGAAGCCATTCCCTGTGTCCTGTCCCTTGTCCCCAGTCCCTCTCCAGCTCTCCTGGAGCCCCTTTAGCCCCTGGAAGGAGCTCTGAGGATTCCCTGGATCCTTCTCCTCTCCAGGTGAACATTCCCAGTTCTCCCAGAGGGGCTCCAGAGGAATCCCAGCCCTGGGAGCAGCTCCATGGATCCTCTGGAATTGCCCCAGCAGCTCCATGACCTCCTGGAGCTGGGTGGTCCCAGAGCTGGACACGGGATGTTCCACCAACTCATCAAATGGTTCCTTCACACTCCCAAAACGTCTCCTGCTTTTCTTTTTTATTATTATTATCATTGTCTTCCTTTCACTCCGGGGTTTCTCGTGTCACTGTTTCACATTTCACTGTTGAAAATTCTTCCTGGCAAACACCACGATCTCCTCACAAGTTTTTTAAGGGGAGGAACACCCCAACTTTTACAGCTTTTGAGCTTCAACCTCCGCCCTGGGATCCCTCCAGAGGAACCTGCCTCTGCAAACCTCTTATCTCCCAGTAAGGCACAAAACCTCGGCATCACGGGAGGGGCTGAGGCAAAAAAACGAGGGCACATTTTATTTTAAAACAGTTGTTAATGCTCAGTTAAAGCTGCTGCTCCTCTTCTCCCTGAACTGTGGGCAGGAGGAGAAGCCCCCGGCCGTAAAGTTGTCGGCGCTCCTTGGCTTTGGTTTATGGTCTTTGAAGCTGCCCCAAGAATTGAGAGCTGGGAAAAAAGGTAAACACCGTGGTTTTAGCAGTGAAAAATCTGTCTAATATAAATACAGCAAAGTTCAGCCCCTGCTCCCGAGTTGAAAAATACGGCTGCAGCTTTGTGTTGGAGGGAAGGGAGGAGGAGCAGAGCCTCAGCAGCGATTTATCCCAGGCAGGGAGAAGAGGTAATCCATCTAACTGGGGGAGTCTCGGTGGCATTGCGGAGAGGAGAGAGCACAGGAGCTTTATTTAATTGAGAAAATGAATCAATTACAATGATGTTGCATCATCAGATGCGAGGGGGAAGCGGCGGCGACGTCGTTACACGGGGTAACAGTGTTAAAAAGTAATTGAGTGTCTTAAGCGGTTTGAATCAATTCCAGGTAGCGGCACCAGCTACCTTAATGCAAAATTTATGAAGATGATCTCCAAATAATTTGTTGCCATCAGAATTGTGTAATAAAGGCTGGTAACGACGTGTGTGGGAGCCAGGGCCACGGCTGGGCCGGGCTCCGGAGGAGCCTCCGGTGTCACGGGGAGAATTCCCTAACACTTGGATTTGTGTGGCTTGATTTTTCATTAGGAAGGCTGAGTGCTTTTATTAGAAATGATATTTTAAATCTTGCCCTGGAATTGGATGTAATCATCCCCGTGTTGGGGCCGCTCCGTGTGACCCCACCTCCGTTCCTTTCCCTGACAAGAGCGATTTTTTTTTTTCCAGGAAGGAAATGTGACTGATGATCTGTTTGGATAGAAACTGTTCCTGTGCTCTAATGTAAAGAAGCTCCAAATCATCCCTATTGAATAAGCTCGGTCTATTTTGTCATTTAACATCTGGAAGTGAAGTAGAGGGAGGGAAAAAAAAAAAAAAAAAAGGTTTTATGGCCACGGAATATTTTGCTTATTAGCAAAACCAGCAGATTTATTCTTTTGGATTGTAATAGATGGAGATTGACCATTAAAAAATATAATGGGCTGCTTCTGCCTATTTATTTTATTGTATTTCCCTCCTTGGAAAAAAAACAGAATTATACTCAAGAACTTGAGGTTTGAGGTGTAGAACACCAGCTATTTCCTTGGTGCTGGTCTTCCCCCTCCCCTCTGTTCCATTTTACTGCTGGAAGAGTGTTCCTGGAGGATCCTGCCCCTGCCTGGGGCTGGGCAAAGAGCTTCCAAAGCTGCTGGGAGCTCACAGCCTTCATCATCCCAGCACCAGGAGAGGGGCAGTGTGGAATGGAAGGGGCCAGGCAAGAAATGGGGATAGAAAATGAC